>NW_021578590.1:0-874 GCF_001605985.2 Dendrobium catenatum
TAATCACCCAGCAATGTAAATCAAAGGTTTTGTTTGGGATCATTTATTTATTATTTTCTAAAATAAAATTTTAGTATAAAAATTTCTAATTCAAAATTTTTGTGCTGAAAAGTTGTTTTAAAAAATAGTAAAAAAACTGTTCCAAACAAAACCAAAGTAAAGAACTTTTTCAATTTTAAGATAGAATTTAAACTTTGGCTTGAATGACTACACGTTATTTGTTATGAAATTAACAGTAATGATGGATAAGTAAGAAAATTAGGAAGTAATACATATAAGCAATTGCAAAAACAGACTAGCTTACAAGAGAATCATTGACTAAGCTCAGGATACTATTTTTCATTACGAATCAACCAACGTTATTTTACTCGTGAAAAATAATTATGTAAGAATATTTAAAATGGGCATCTAAGTCTTGAGATTTGTCCAATATTAGTATGATTTATGATATCATATGTAAGCACTAGTTTCATTGTAAATCTAAGAGCTTCAACGTTCATTCTAGTACAAAATATGTCAGGATATATATAAATTTTTTTATCTTAATGTTAGTATAATTCATGATATCATTTGTATGTAAGTGCTAAATCTCAAAGTAAATCTCTCTTTTACTCTTTCTCTGTTGCTCTTTTTGCCTCTCTCTCTCTCTCTCTCTCTTCCAACAAATAGATGTTGCACTCACTCTCTCTCGCTCCCCCTTTCATTAATCATTTTTACTTCACTCACTTTCAATCTATTTTTCTCTCCCTCTCCCTCTCTCTCTTACTATCTAATAGAGAGAGCACAATAGTGAGTGAAAACAGGGGGGGCAAGAAGGACACGTTAGATATATTCAAAACATAAAGCAACAAAAATAAATTTGATGTGCATATAT
>NW_021578591.1:0-381 GCF_001605985.2 Dendrobium catenatum
GTCCCCCCCCCCCCCTTCTTTTTTTAATAAACTATTGGAAGGAAATTATGTTAGCAATATATAATGTTGCTAAATATTGTTGTCGTTTCAATAAAGCAAAAGCCAGAGGCCCAATATGGGAATTGAAAGTTTCAAGCGCGTCGTCTGCTTCATTTTCCTTGCCTTGCACAATATCTAGAAATTATAAATGAATGAGTCCTCGGCGAATTGGTCAGCGGCTGAAGGTGGAGAACCTTTACTTCTTTGCGGTTAGAGTTTTCTTCTCCTTTGGTCAATCCTGCCATTTCTATTTGAAGATATTGTCGTAGCGGGAAAAAAAATTAATAGATATTGCTGTCTAGTTGAAGAGCAATTATTAGGTCCTTTCACTGGATGTAGAGG
>NW_021578592.1:0-372 GCF_001605985.2 Dendrobium catenatum
ACATAAGGAGAGACATTCATTTATAACCCGGTTATATCATTTTGAGATAATGGGATAAGTGTTATATTCTCTACATACTCCTCTAATCCTTCAAAGGTAAACTTTTCTGGATTATCTTCTTCAATAATATAGAACCTGTTCTCATCACTATCTGCTTCTATAAAAACTTCAAACTTTGGTTGTTCAATAGTATTTATATAATCTACATCATACTGATTTTTCAATAAGTTTTATAGGCATCATTATTAACATACACTTTTTCTTTATTTTGATTTTTTTATTTAACCATCATTTACCTCTCTCTCTAGCTCGTTGAGTCATTCTACTACCTCTTACTGTAATAGGGTCAAGACACCAATGAACATTGTATTT
>NW_021578593.1:0-267 GCF_001605985.2 Dendrobium catenatum
AGCCAACCAAGAGGGATATTTCTCCTCTCGAATAAAGGCTGCATCGATTAGTTTCTTAACTTTAGTTATCACTTGTTGTTCAATTTCTAAGCGCATGCGTCGTGGGGCTTGCTTGACAGGAATTATGTTAGGTTGAATTTCAAGTTTGTGAACTGCTATTTCTAGAGATAATCCGGGCATTTCGTCATAACTCCAAGCGAAGCAATCCTTAAACTCTGAAAGTAAATTAACTAAGTTATTTGACTCATCCTCGTTCAATAAGGCACT
>NW_021578594.1:0-219 GCF_001605985.2 Dendrobium catenatum
AAAAAAAAAACTCAGCCATCAGCAAGAAGAAGACAAAGGTATCAACATAAATGAGTTGTTTAAAAGGTAAGAGGAGAGCATTAACCTGAAAAAGCCAGAGAAGGCAAAGATTTGCATCTAAATTGTAAGTTTGAGATAAAACCAATATAGCAATATTAATTAGGTGTGTCAATTCGGGTCAACGGGTCGGGTTCGGGTCGAACCTGGAACTGACCCGGC
>NW_021578595.1:0-453 GCF_001605985.2 Dendrobium catenatum
TTAATTTTATTTGAAAGGTTTGGAAATTCTAAGAATTTTGATATTTTAAAATTAATTTTTAGATTTATAAATAATTTTTAATTAATTTTTTAGAGCTTCTGCTATCTAAAATTAATTAACAATTAAATTTTAAGCTAATAACACCTCTGGCGGTGGGTGAGACACGTGGCCCAATGATGTCCGTCGGATCACAACGCGGTGGCATCGGAGCGACGTGGCGCTCTCAGGCTCGTTGGATCAAACCGCGGACGCGGTAACTAATCATAGGCAATGATTAATTCGACAGCGGGCCCACGCGCTTTCAACTTAAATGAGTCAGCAATGCTCAGCAAACGTTCGATCCTCCGCAGTTTGGCATGGACTGTTATGATCTCGTCAAACTGAGATCCGAACGACAGCTGAGACCGCGCGGGTACAGAAATCCACGGAATGGCGCGATCAAATCTGTCGATC
>NW_021578596.1:0-371 GCF_001605985.2 Dendrobium catenatum
CGATTGTTGGTTGCGAAAAAAAAATCAGGTGTGCCTAATTACACAACATACTTGCGCCTCAAAGCCAGCATGCTATTGTCCCTTACGGGGAAGTTGTAGGTGTGACTCGGCCCTGTTTGCGAACACTTCGAGACCCTGCTTGCCAACGTGCCCATGGCTTATGTAACTTGATGTGTACGGGAAAAAATGTATCCGCTAGTAAATAAAGTGACATGTTTCTTGTGCCTCGATATGATTCTTGGTTGCGAAAGAATAATCAAACGTTCTTGCTAATGTGCTAAGGTCCTGGCTGGCAGCATGCGGAGGCCCTGGCAGCAAGCTTGCGGAGGCCTTGGCGGCAAGCCTGCGGAGGCCCAGGCTGGCAGCTTGCG
>NW_021578597.1:0-783 GCF_001605985.2 Dendrobium catenatum
TAAATTTGTACAGGACGATCACTAAGACAATTGAAAATCATCTCAGCCTATCGTATGATATGATCTACATCGTATAGTACAATATGTCATATTAATTAAACTTTGATTTGATTGACTAATCACGAGAATTAATTTAAATAAGTTTTTAAATATCTTACCATACAAAGGTGTTCGTACAGTATGAACAATACAAACACAAAAATTAAAAATATTTAGTTAAATTTGATCGGTGGCTAGGGTTTTTATTTTAAACAGATTGTTCAGTACCATATGGATCGTACTATATGATTATGTTAAAAATATTAATTATAAAATTAGTTGTTATTAATGATTTTATAAATAACTGATTGTACTGTACAAGATCGTATAGTACTGTACAAGATCGTATAGTACAATTAGTTCAAAAATTTTAACATTCATTTTCTCAATCCCTAGTGTGTGTGCACCGTCGCTAAGACAACATACACCCTTGTATGGCTTAGACTCAAGAAGTATAAAATTAAATAAATCAAAAGTACATACTTTTTCGACACATCCTATTCTAACTAATCTTGAACCAAGAATAATCTTGAACGGTGTATGATGTACCTGAAATGTTAGTATACACATAAATAAATATAAAATACAAATGCTACAAGAAATAAAAATTCAATCAATAATATTTGTTATCATCAAAATCATAAGCTCAAGATCCCATATTGCAACAACTAGATCTATTACTACTAAATCACACTCCATGTATTCAATTTTTTTTTTCCATGTATTCAATCTTAGATCTACTCA
>NW_021578598.1:0-232 GCF_001605985.2 Dendrobium catenatum
ATATTTTGTTTCTCATAAAATGATTATATATTCTAATTAACCGAAGAAATCATAAGATAAACCTATTCTTTATTGATAATATATCTTTTAAATAGTTAAATGAAACAAAAAACATTGAAAAATTATATTTAATGAAACAAATACTCCAAATTTTCTATATTTATATTAAGTTTAATTTAAAGACATAGATATTAAAATTTTCCATCAAATAATTAAATAAAATTAATGATAA
>NW_021578599.1:0-243 GCF_001605985.2 Dendrobium catenatum
GCTTGGATCCCCCCTCAAGAGAAATGAGGGGTCTATTTATAGATTTTATGGAGTGGCATGGCCCATAAATAGATGAGAGATCAGGGAAAAATATGGAGTGGTTCGGATGAACGGCCGATATTGAATCCATCGATCAAGGACGATTTATAAGGCATTTGAAGGTCTTAATGATGTCAGAATTTGGCGATATTGGGCTCGTTGGATTTGTCTCGTCGAGCCGCTCGATTCGACTATAAGCAAGTC
>NW_021578600.1:0-1285 GCF_001605985.2 Dendrobium catenatum
CTTTCACATAAACATGAGTCTTTTGAGGAGTTTAGAATATTTTCTACTTTGATTCAGAAAAAGTTAGGTTGTGAGATCTTGACCATCTATAGTGACTATGGGGGAGAGTTTGAGAATGAAAGATTTGGAAATTTTTGTGAGGACAAGGGGATTAGCCACAACTTTTCAGCTCCTAGGATCCCTCAGCAAAATGGGTTAGCTAAAAGGAAGAATCGAACCTTGGTGGAAGCCGCTAGAGCCATGCTTGCTGATTATTCACTTCCTAAATACTTTTGGGTTGAAGCGGTTAACACAGCTTGTTATGTGTTGAATAGGATGAATATTAGAGCCAAATTAGATAAGACACCCTATGAGATCCTTAAGGGTAGGACACCCAATATTTTCCACCTTCTTGTCTTTGGTTATAAGGTTTTCATTCATAATAATGGGAAGTCTCACTTGGGAAAATTTGATCCAAAATTTGATGAAGGAGTGTTCTTGGGATATTCTAGTGTTGGGAAGTCTTTTAGGGTGTTTAACAAGAGAACTTTGATGGTGGAAGAAACTACCCATGTAGTATTTGATGAGTCTGATCCTAAAAAGCCTAAAGTTGAGGATGATGATGATGTTGGAGAGATTACCATTGGATTAGAAAATTTGGAGAAGGGGGTAGGTCACCAAAACGTTGAAGGAGTAGGAGATGTCACCCAAGGAGTAGAAAATATAGATTTGGAGGAAAGGGTTGGACCTTCTCACACCTTGCCTAGAGATTGGAGATACTATACAAGTCATCCCAAGGATTTGATCTTAGGAGACCCTTCTGATGGAATTAGGATTAGACATGGACTTAGGAAGGAGGTGAACCACTCTGCCATTATCTCAATGATTTAACCCACCAATAAAAACCAAGCCCTTACTGATGAGTTTTGGATTTTAGCTATGCAAGAGGAGTTGAATCAATTTGTTAGGAATGATGTTTGAGAGCTTGAAGAAAGACCTAATGGACAAAGTGTAGTTGAAATAAAGTGGGTCTTTAAGAATAATGTGAATGATTCTGGAGTGGTGGTTAGGAATAAAACAAGATTACTGGCTAAGGGGTATAACCAAATAGAAGGGATAGACTTGAGGAGGCTTTTGCCCATGTAGCTAGATTGGAAGTCATTAGAGTGCTATTAGCCTTTGCATGTTATAAAGGATTTAAGCATTTTCAAATGGATATTAAGAGTGCCTTTTTAAATGGGGAAATAAAAGGGGATATGTTTGTAGAATAACCCCCAGGTTTTGAGAGTTCCCAATATCCAAATCA
>NW_021578601.1:0-303 GCF_001605985.2 Dendrobium catenatum
CACATGTAGACCAAAAACCTAGCCAAATTGTCCTCCGTTCATAAAACAGACAGCTTCGATGTGTCTGGGGCGATGGAAACAGCTAAGACCGACACTCATATTGATTAGAGTCGTCGATCGGCAAAAAAATTAACTTTAGCTCGCACGCAAATTGAGACGGCATTGATATGTGCGGGGAACGACAAGGAGAGCAAATCGATGCATGCTTATTTAAAAAAAAATTATTATTAATTTCATAATTTAAAATTAATTATAAAAAATATTAAAAAAAAAACTAAATCTAAATAATTAAATCCCCAAAAT
>NW_021578602.1:0-219 GCF_001605985.2 Dendrobium catenatum
TAATTTAGTACTGTTTAGGGTTTATTTTTACAAATAACTAAATAAGATAAAAAAAGAAATAGTTCAAATATAAATTTGTTAATTATATGTGTAAAAATATGAACGAAATAAAATCCAACCATAATCGAATTCTCAACCTGGTTTTTTACCCAAAAAAAAAAAAATTTCTCAACCTGGCCGCAGAATTCTCCTTCAAGTTTAAAACCCTAACCGTTCCCA
>NW_021578603.1:0-258 GCF_001605985.2 Dendrobium catenatum
TATAGTCTCCAAAGCATCCCCATTGCCGCTTAACTTCTGCACTAAGCACAAAGTATGGTAGTTTTTTTCCAATGATCTTGCCAACCACGGCATTGTCTAAGGCATGGATCCGCTTCTCCACCAAATCCATGTGCAAGTTGACCGAGACACCGTACGTGGAGAAAGCACCTTGCGCCACCTCCTCCGTGATCCGGATATGTTCCGGTCGCTTTCAGGCATTAGTTGAAGGACTCTGAGCCGCAATTTTAGCCTGTTTCC
>NW_021578604.1:0-426 GCF_001605985.2 Dendrobium catenatum
GTTTATGCAAGTTTTATTCTTTGTGAAAAGAAATTTTAAAATGCCAATTCACCCCCCTCTTGGTTAGTTTGGGCCAGTTCTATAGGGCTTAACATACCTAACGAACTTTCAAGTGGTATCAGAGCGGGATTCGAAAATTTAAGTTTGAAAACTTTTTGAATTAGATCCATGACTAATCTTGGGAATAGAAACACTACTGAAGGTTATTCGATTACATGACCTCCACTGTTTAACAACTTACCTTTTGATTTCTGGAAAACCCGCATGTCTACTTTTTTGGAATCAACTGACTATCGCATGTGGATGCTTATCAAAGAAGGTTATTCTCCACCTTCTCGTGAAATTAATTGCATTAAAACTGAAGTTTCTTTTACTGAATGGACTTTCGGTGAACGTGATTTAGCTCAATTAAATGCAAAATGTTTG
>NW_021578605.1:0-1385 GCF_001605985.2 Dendrobium catenatum
ACAAAGAGAATTTTTGATTCTTTTCATTAGAATATCATTCTAAGGGATAAGATCAATTCAGAAGTGCTTTTTCTTATTCTAGCAGACAGAATTTTCTTGGTCGAATTGAGGGCTCTCCAATATCCAATTTCTCTTTACATTGATTGTATTTACCTAAGGTCCAAGCCAAGGAGAGCAATAATACTGAACTAGTCCTTACCTTACATTTCTTTGTGACCATCAGCGTATCTGAACTTTAGGTTCATGACGGTTTTGCGATAGCGATTGGAGCCTACCTGTTTACTATCGACTATAATTATTCTAAAAGTGCAAGTACAGTTGATATAATGAGAGCACAGTCCAAATATGGTTTGGATGATGGATCTGTCAGCCCATGGGTTTCTAGTTTTCTAATGTCTTCTCGAGCAGAATTGAAAGATTGCCATTAAAAAGTAGCAGGTTATCAACCGATATATTCAGCGTAAAAATACGGGTTCTTATTATCTGCCTCTTACCTAAATCTATTAGTTTCTTCATTAGCGTGGAATTCTTTCTTTTCCGTCCCCCCACCCCCCCCCCCCCCCCCCCCCCCCCCCCCCCCCCCCCCCCCCTACATATCTCTTACTGAAGAAAGAAAATGTTCTAGATCTTGTAATCAGCAATTAGTATCTTATATCTAGATAGCATATTTGTTCTGTAATAACAACAATATAAATGGACTTACCTAGGAATGAGAGATCAATTATGAAATCTTGCGATGCGAAATTTCTTTTACCTATTTTCTTACGTAATCTATTTTATTGTTACCAACTCTTTTCAACTTGTTTCACCATAAACTAGAAAGAAAAAGAAGAAATTCAGACAGAGAAAAAAACGAAGGAAAAATGAATAGTATATATCAAACTTATCTCAACAAAACATTAAATTTTCTCATGATATATAAAATATGTTACCTATGGTTACTGGCGTTGCATGATTATGGCACACCACGAGCTGCAAGGTACATTTGACAAGTTTCATAATATCCCATACAAATCGTTACCTGTAACTATTTCAATCTTCAATATCCTTATGAAAAAAAAATCACATAAGAGCGTTTTCGTGGTCGAATCCACTTTGAATTTGATAAATGTATTGCTTGTGAAGTATGTGTTCGCGTATGTCCAATAGACCTTCCCATTGTTGATTGGAAATTTGAAAAAGATATTAAGAAAAAACAATTGCTTCATTATAGTATTGATTTTGGTGTCTGTATATTTTGCGGTAACTGTGTCGAGTATTGTCCAACAAACTGTTTATCGATGACTGAAGAATATGAGCTTTCCACTTATGATCGTCACGAATGAAATTAGAATCAAATTTCTTTAGGTCGGTTACCAATGTCAATAATTGGAGATTACACAATT
>NW_021578606.1:0-266 GCF_001605985.2 Dendrobium catenatum
GGAATAATACGTAAAAATGACATTAACCATAGTCCAAATAAGCATTATACCTAAGTTTGCAAAAAAAAAAATGAATTCATGTAAAACACATAAACTTCACTGAAACTCACTTCTGAAAATGAAGCTCAATCAAATTTGAACGCCATGCCAAAAGAATTTAGTCTTGTTGCGTCCAGGAGTATTCGCGGCAGTAGAGAAATATAAGATTTAACGTCTTAGCGTTGTACGAAAATCCGGCACGCAATCAGAGAGAGAGGGTCTAACAT
>NW_021578607.1:0-251 GCF_001605985.2 Dendrobium catenatum
GGTTTGAAAAATATAAACAGGCAAGGAACAAAAAATATTTTTAATAAGGACTAATCTATCACAAAAACTAAGAAAATTAAAATTCCAAGAATTCAGCTTTTTTTGCACATAAGTAATAAGTTCATTAAAAAGAAAAGTATTCTTCCTACCCTTGTATGGGGAACCCCTAAGTACTTAATAGGCAAAGTACCTTGTAAAAAACCAGTACTATTCATACTAGAAATAACCCAATCATGAGAAACCATGTTGGA
>NW_021578608.1:0-204 GCF_001605985.2 Dendrobium catenatum
GATCAGTACCAGTTCAGATGAGTCATGATGTAATAGATGTTGAGGATAGTGCCCCGGCTCAAGTGGAGCCAGCTCCCTTCTAGTCCCCATAGGATTTCTTCTCCTTTGGGTCCGTACAGTGATGCTCTTTGTTAGACCCTCTCCGATGAGGACTGTCTAGGAGAGGAGTCAGATGAAGACATCCCTGTTCACCTTGTTTGTGTT
>NW_021578609.1:0-324 GCF_001605985.2 Dendrobium catenatum
CCAAGAAATATAAGACTCCCTAAGGAGATTAGTGCTCTAGTTAGAAAGAGAAGGACTAGCTTTGGTAATGGCTACATAAAGAGCATTAGCAGCCACTGAATAAGAAGGAAGAGTAGATTTTCCATGCTTTATCTCATTCCTATTTTTCCAATAGAAGTATACAATAGTACAATAAATTTGTACCACACCCAGATTTTTTTCAAAAATTTTTTTAAGCTCAATAAGGCATTAATCCATGGAATTAAAAATAGGAATAAGAATACCCCAAGCAATGAGCTGATTGATGCTTTCCACCAAATACTTGCATTGTACACTGATATGCTC
>NW_021578610.1:0-963 GCF_001605985.2 Dendrobium catenatum
CTAATCTATTATATAAATCACTAAAAGCTAATGTCTATACATCGCATATTGCTTTCTTAGCATCCTTATGAGCCACGTTTGCATGACTCACAGAAAGAATAAAAATCCTCCATTTGAACCCTTTGAATATACATAGAATTATTAGTCCCAAGCTAGACTTTTTCAGGAAATTTTTTGGTAATGTCCAGTTCAACTAAGACCTGTGCAAGAGATGGCCTAGAACTAACCGAAGTGGCACTGTTGACTTTTAAGGGTCGGCCAAACATAGAACCCAGAGCGTGGAGAATTTGAGGAGAGAATAGATGAGGCCTCAGATTGGCAAAGGAAACCCATATAGGAATCACCAAAGATTCAACACCGACATCCAGAAATGGGGACCATTTTGTGAGTTTCATGTAGCAATTATTCACCAAATAGGATCTATGGCAAAAAAAACTTAATCAAAACGTGCGACTGATCAAGAACAGTCACGGAGAAATCAGCAATTAGCTTCAAATTGAAAAAAAAAATTATGAATTACATCTAGAGAAGGGCGATGCGTACGAAAGAAGCCAACCAGAGCAAATTGAAAAGGAACTAAAAGAGCCAAAATTTCTTCCTCTAATATTGACAAAGAGGGCAAACAACGAAAAGAACATTGCCGAAGCTCAATAAAACAACCAGAAGGTGGCAAACCAGAAAGGGCTTTAGCAAATGATCATGATTTAAAAGACCAGTTAAAAAAACTGGGATCACTAACACGTTTAACCACCATTCAGATCGCGATCGACCGGAGTTTAAAGAGATGAGGCAGTCAAATTGGAAAGAAAGGAAAAGAAAATAACTAGCAAAAGTAGAAGGAAAGGGAACTTACCTGAAACCTCTAACAAGAAGTGGCGTAAGACTAAGAGGCAAAAATCCCAAAAATGCACCGATTGAGCAGCTTGGGCGAAGCCCTAACAGAGCCGTCGAGCCATTGGGGGG
>NW_021578611.1:0-1286 GCF_001605985.2 Dendrobium catenatum
GGTACAGATCCACCAATATGAAGAGAGCTTCCTAAACCACCATAGTCAGAGACTCTGTTCTGTTTATTCTGCTCTCTCTTTTTTATAAACTCAGGGGTCGCCCAAGTACTACTCAAATAAGCCCAAATGCCCTCTCCAATCCAATTAGGACGCTGTCCGGATTTTCTAATGTCCGTGAACATGTCCCTGAAACGGGTCGCTCCTCTCCTCTCAAAATTTGTTCTGATCCTCATGCTGTGCTCAGGGAACCACCTAAATTCTTTCTGTAAATATTTAGGCAATAACAAAAAGATTAGTATAAGTTAAATCACACATTTGAAATCATACCAAAAAAGTATATAAAATTCACCAAACCACATATCTCTAACTGGCTTCGGGATCTTCTTCCAGGATAAGTAAGGAGCATCATATTTATTCTTTATTATATCCCGGATCATATGTATAGGTGGCCTTGAAGGATTGAAGCTACAGGTAACTTTTTTTGTCAATAACATGTAATATATCAAAATAAAAATAACTTAATAACTTAAATTGAACTTACTTATCGCCCTCGGGCTCAATGTATTGACGCTTATCTATTGCAACTGTATGATCGCTAGCGCCAATATCTGGTGGTCTTGATGGTCCACCCTGTTCATGCTGCACTGGATAGGGGTAGTAATATGGGTAGGGATAAGAAGGACGTGGACTAGTGGATGGACATGCTACTTGTGATGATGGTGGAGGATAATATGGATAGAATGGAGAGGCATGTGTCTGATATGGAGAGGGGTAGTGAGGACTCGTCGAGGGAGGAGGGAAGTGGCCAGGGAAGTATGGAGGTACAACAGCAGGTGGATCTGACTGACCCTGACCCTGACCCTGCTTACTCGGGGAATGCTGTTGGCTCCTGGCAGGTGGTGGCGGTGGTGGTGTAGATAGATCTGGTGGAACTGAAGGTCCCTCACCTTCCTCAGGTTGTGTGGCTCTGCTAGTAGTAATCTTCTTCCGACGGAACTTTGAGGCAAATGATTATGAGGAGGATCGTCGCCTGAAGCCATCTGTAATATTAAAAAAATAATAATTAATAAAGCATTATAAACAATTAATAAAGCAGGTAATGAATTACGAGAAGCAGTTAATAATGTAGGTAAATAATTATAAAAAACAATTAATAAAGTAGTTAATGAATTACAAAAAGCAGTTAATAAAGCAGTTAATTAATTACAATAAAACAGTTAATAAATACAAGTTGTAAAATAACAATTTCATTTCTTAGAATTCAAAAAGTACTATTCAAAATATTA
>NW_021578612.1:0-295 GCF_001605985.2 Dendrobium catenatum
CTTGAGCTCGAGCCCCACCCCCTTGACTCCCTCGACTTGATTGACCATTGATTTGGTCAAACCAAGTCTTAAATAGGTGAAAGTCACCTATTTAGAGCCCATTAAAGCCCTATTCAATGGAATTAATGCCTCCTTAATGACTCAAATTCAAAACTCCGTGGTTCCACTCAGAATTCCCTCCAAATCACCTCAGGAGTTGATCGAAGCCGTTGATGATAGGGTTAGGGAGTTTAAATATCAAATCCTTAGTCTATTTTTGGATCTTTTTGCTCTTGCCTTCTCTCGAGACTTCCCC
>NW_021578613.1:0-366 GCF_001605985.2 Dendrobium catenatum
CGTACAAAGCTAAGGCATTAATTTTTATATTTCTCTATCGCTGCGAATTTTCCAGGACGCAACACTCACCATAAATAAACTAACTAAATGCATGAATCAAATTAATTGAAATAGAAGGTATTCCACTTGACCTAAAACCTATCCTCATAGCCATGATTAAAGTTGTTGAAGCTCCCCTTATTGTGAAAAGCATGCATCCTCCTTGAATGAAAAGGGTTAGTCAACACTTCAAAGTTTATTTTGATTTCCATATAGAAAACCAAGTTGATGTGTGATTCTAGACTATATTCCTGCAATCTAAGATACAACCTTCAAATTGTAGCCCCGGCCCATATGTTCCAAGCTGTGATATTAGGGAGTTAAAAA
>NW_021578614.1:0-207 GCF_001605985.2 Dendrobium catenatum
TCCTACTGGCTATGGTCCTTCCGACCCTATCACCTACTACGGTCCTTCTGACCTCCACCGCTAAACAACGATCTTTCTTACCCCTATCTTCTGCCTATTGCGATCCTTTCAATCTTCTTCTCCTACTGACTAAATGAATATTTCAATACTTATTCTTCCAATTTTTTCCATGTAATGCATTCTATTCTATGTATATCAGTTATATAA
>NW_021578615.1:0-433 GCF_001605985.2 Dendrobium catenatum
GGTTGTACCCCTTAGCTACTAGTCTTGCTTTATTTCTTATTCTTGTTCCTGAATCATTCACCTTATTCTTGAAAACTCATTTTGTTCCAACAACACTTTGTTCTTTAGGTCTCTTGACTAACACCCAAACATCATTCCTGGTGAATTGGTTCAGCTCTTCTTACATTGCTAGAATCCAAAATTATCTCCTAAGGCTTGATCTATACTTGTAGGTTCTATCATAGAGATGAATGCTGAGTGACTAACCTCCTTCCTATTTCAATGCCTAGTTCTTACACCTTCTGAAGGGTCTCTTAAAATTAACTCTTTAGGATGACTAGAAGAATATCTCCATTCTCTAGGCAAATCTTCCTGAGGTTCGAGCCTTTCTCCTAAGGTCATAGTCTCTACTCCTTGAAATACCACATGGGTGGACTCTTCTACTATAAGGGTT
>NW_021578616.1:0-223 GCF_001605985.2 Dendrobium catenatum
CAAAGGAGAAGAATATTTTATAGTTTATTGTATTTATATTATATTTTTATTTTTTAAATTTTATTTTATGTAGCTTTAAAAATTTATGTCTTAAAAAATGATTTCTCCTATTTTTAATGTTATTCTTTTAGTGAGAGGGAATTTTGAAAAAATATTTCTAGTTTAAAAATTCAACCAATATTATTTATCATTATAAAAAATGGAGAGATTATTGTAACTCAGG
>NW_021578617.1:0-810 GCF_001605985.2 Dendrobium catenatum
ACGGTGGAAACTTCCAATCAAATGGTGGAGATCCGTTGGGGTGAAGGTTTCCTTCACACTTGACCAAACTACCTAGCTAGGGAGCTTGAGATGAAGAGATTACCGCAGAGAAGGCCTCAACGAATGAGCTTCTGTATCAGGAAGCTTCAGGGGACGGTGGCAAACAGTTCTCCTTCAAGCGTCGGGGTCAGAGGATGGCCGGAGGTGCGACTTCGAGCGGGACGCCGAAGGCTTTCACAGGCGCTTGCTCGAACGGAAGGAGGGATCAATCTCTACGCTCGAAGGAAGCTTCCGGGAGTTCGAAGGAGCTCTGGGGATCGTACGAGAGCGAATGCCAATGCCTCCTGAGGTCTGGCAAGCTCAGGGGTATTTTTCCACCCTTCGGGAGCTTGGACGGCCGGGTTTGAACTAGGGAAGGCTCGGATCGCTGCCAGGTGGACGATGGCGACGTCCAGGAGGGATCGTGGAGATCAAACAGGTGGGCAGTAGCCTTGAGCCAGGGATTGTCTGGGGGGGACCACCGGAACTTAAATTCCATTGGCTCTGACCGCCGCCGGCCATGACCTAGGTCGGGTTGACCGGGGGAGACCGATTGGGACATGCTGGAGCCAAGGGTGAAGTCAATTTGGCCTGGGGAGGCCTGGATCGAATTGGTGACTGGGTTGGACCCAAACCTGCTCGGTTCGAGTCAAATTGAGCTCGATTCAAGCCAGGCCAGACCCTGGGCTTGGTATGAGAGGTAGGTCTGGGTCTGGTGCACCTAATGCAAGTGTCAATTGGGTCCAATTTGATCTGGGTTGAAAGATGGCT
>NW_021578618.1:0-587 GCF_001605985.2 Dendrobium catenatum
CAAAAAATGATTGTCATTGTCATATTAGAAGAATTATCATTGAAAGGTGATACCTTCCTTTGGGGAGATACATTCTTCTTTGATAAGGCTTTGGATATGAATTCGGCAATCATACTCCTTGAATATCATAACTAGATTATTTAAGTTGAACTCTATCTCATCCCTTCGGGGCCGTATCGAGTTCTCTTTAGAATCTAGCCGTGATATTCAAGATGAATTACATAATTCTAGGCCTGAACACCGCTATGAAATTCTATTTTCATCCCCCGGGGTGATATTTTTTTTAGTGGGTTGATTCGACTTCAGAATTATAATTGAATTTTAATTTTAAGAATTCCCAAAGAAAACTAATAGTTTTCAAAACCTGTTTTCAAAATTCCACCAACAAAAAATGGCACGCCCGGTGGGACAAATTTCTCTTCCCATCTTTAATAGTGGCAGAATTTCGTTTTATCGGTAGTTTTAACTATCACTTCTTCCGTTGGTCCCTCTATTCATTTCTTCTTTGGGTGAGTGTGGCCAACATCTAAGATAAAATAAATATTAAAAGAGATGTTGTACCTCCAAAATTGGTTTTATCTAGATTT
>NW_021578619.1:0-205 GCF_001605985.2 Dendrobium catenatum
TCGTACTTACGGAAATTCGATCGTACAATTGGATTCGTACTAGAAAATCATCATCTAATAAATCATTTTGTATACATTCAAAAAAGGTTCATGCATAAAAGTTTTTGTACTATTCATATTTATGTATGGACATTCGATCGTACTAAACGGTCATACATGCTAAAAATGGAAGATTTCTGTTTTTTGAATGGCTTTTCATGTCTTC
>NW_021578620.1:0-394 GCF_001605985.2 Dendrobium catenatum
ATGTGATGAAGGATATGAAAACATATTTTGTTTTTACAGAAAGAAAATTCAAATATAGGTATTATAAACGAAACATATAAGAGCACACAACAAAAAGTAAACAAATATTTTATTTCATTAATATAAATCACAACAAGAGCATATCAATGAAGGAGGAACAACTGTAGAATTTCAGGAGATTAAGTTCATTGTAGATCTAGTTCTGAGTACTGGTCTGATTTCGAAAGCATTGTATCATATGGCTGCTATTAAATTTCAAGAGCGCAAGATGTAGTTACATGAATTACATGACAAAAGATTTATTAGATCCAGTGTTTCATGGTGAGAAGTGCCAGTTTTGTTTGTGAAAGAAGAATGAAGGAAGTATGAGATTGTGCATCAACTTCAGAGAGTT
>NW_021578621.1:0-588 GCF_001605985.2 Dendrobium catenatum
ATTTGTACTGATCGTACGGGACGATCAGTCAGTTATCACTCAATAAGAGCACATGGAACGAGCAGAAACTGCTCAAGGAAAATTTTCTAAGTCATGTTCGTACGGGACGAAATTAATTATCGTTGGGACGATTTGCTCTCTCTAAGAATTTCGTCCCAAACAAAATTAATTATAGTCAGAACGATTTGTTCTCTGGACGAATTTCATCCAGACGATAGCAATTTCGTACAGATGATCAAATCGACTTAAGACAGTTTCATGAGTCAGTTCTGAAGTTTTTGGAACCGACCTTATGATAACTATTCGTTTAGACGAACCTAGTTCGTACAGACGATTAGCGTGTACGAAATTATTTCGTACACATATGCAACTAGGTTCGTTTCAAGGCTTTTAAGTAAATTTGTCCGGGACAATTTTCGATCGTACGGGATGATCATGATCAACATAACTTGAAATCTGCCGTTTTTAGATGGTTTTTCTTGTCTCTTCAATAAATAGGCCTTTCTAAACTGAAACTTAATCATTTTGTTCATTGATCTTCCTGCCTATTTAGAAGAGAGTTAAGGAGAGAGTTTGAGAGAGCATTTG
>NW_021578622.1:0-245 GCF_001605985.2 Dendrobium catenatum
CCGCCACCGTTCGTCTTCGTCTTCGACTGACTGCACTATTTTTTTCATGGCAAATAAACGGTTAGACCCTGGCTTTTTGGAGGGTAAGCACTCAAAATCCTTCAAAGATGTTTTATCTGGTGTCGATGATTCGAAAAGTTTTCCTGATTTTCGGATTTCGACAATTCGTGGGATGTCAACTTTGTGGTTTTCGGAAGATGAGTTTTTGCATCTTGCTAAACCGTTTGAATTTGCTTTGGTAGGGA
>NW_021578623.1:0-289 GCF_001605985.2 Dendrobium catenatum
TTTATGCAATTTTCTTTCTTTGTGAAAAGAGTTTTTATAATACCAATTCACTCCCTTTCTTGATTAGCTTGGGACAAAGTTTATAGGGCTTAACATCCCTTAACGAACTTTCATACTCAACATCTACTATCTCATCATCTGCATCAAGATCAAGGACCTTCCGCAGATCACTCTCTACCTCATCACCAACAGAGCTTGAAGGAAAGTCATCTGAAGCCTGGTTAGGGGTCATCTCTTCAGCTAAAACTCCGATCTTTCACTGCATCAGGCGAACCCCCTTAAAGAAGCC
>NW_021578624.1:0-360 GCF_001605985.2 Dendrobium catenatum
GAGCTTCTCAAAAGTCATATTCATATATTAATGCAAGTAAAATAATATTAATTAAATTCATAATTTTTTTATTATTTGTAATTTGTGAATAATCCAACATCACATCTCTAATCCTTGAAAGTAATTTTCGTTAATAATTTTGCTTCCAAAATTAGCTGATTAAGGCATACCGAGAGTGGCAATACTTGACACGACCCGAAAACTCGATCCTAAAATTTCAGGTTCGGGATTACCCCAATTAGAACTGGGTCGGATTAGGATTTTCAACCCGTTTTAAAAATCGGGTCGGGTTGACCCGGAAACTGGAGAATGACCCGTGCTGCCCGTGCCGCGTTCCAGTTGTCCCGCACTGCGTCCAGG
>NW_021578625.1:0-2862 GCF_001605985.2 Dendrobium catenatum
TGTTGGTCATATAAAGCATTTATGAAATCACTTGGAGCAAATCACTATGAAAGCTAAAACCTTCATAACTACACACCCTCATGAAAGCTTCGTATACACGCTTGAAAGAATTATTTGAAACTTATCAAGATTCATTGCCCAACATCACTAGTAAAAAGAACATTATATGCTTCATCAAGGAGATTTGGAAAGGTTTTGCAAACACAATCATGTCCAATACTTATGAAAGAAGAATGAAATTTTAGATCTAATCATGCTTGCAAAATATTTAACTACGTCTCTCCATACGTTTCATGAATCACCTACAAAATATCATAAGGATTTCTTAAAGGCATTCACTCAAACACCTTGTGTGCACATTTTGATAGAAGATCAAAATGGCCTCTCATAATCCCAAGCCATTCACACCTAAAACTCTACAAAATATAGCATGAACCAAGTATAAATTTGACATATTAATTGCTCATTCTCAAACAACAAATCACTTTGTTTACATCACCAAGAACTACTCATGATTAGCAACAACTTTCCACATTTCAAAAGCATTAAAATATCATTTGACACAAATAAATAGAATGATTGGGAATGTTCCATCAAGCTCATCTTTACTGAAATCAAACCATTTCAAATTCACTTTGATGAAGAAACCATAGCTAGATGAGGGGAAGAAAGGAAGAGAGCAAGGGAAGAAGAGAAAGAATGAAAAAAAAGGAGAAGAAGAAATTGAATAAGGAGAGGAGAAAAAGCTGTAGAAGAGGAGAGGAAGAAGGAGATAAAAGTGAAGAATACTCACAAAGAAGAGCTCGGCTAGTCCAGGCGTTGGGATCGGTCTGGAGAGGGGGTTTCGGGTGGTTGCCGTCGGGTTTGGGAGAGGGGCCACCGGGATCTGTACAGGCGTCGGGAGTTTGTCGAGTTCGGTCTTAGGCCGTGAGAAGTCGAGGGAAAGAGAGGTAGAAGGGAGGCGCGGCTCGTCTGGGCCGCAAAATTGAGAGGGAGCTGGACGCGTGAGAGAGAGGAAGAGCGTGAGCGTGAGAGGGAGTAAAAGCTTTTGAGAGAGTGCGAGTGTCCGATCCCCTCTTCAGCTGAGAGTTTTAGCCTTGAGTAAATTGAATCCATCACCCGAAGAGGAAGCCCGCCGTCTTCAATCCCTCGCAGCAGTAACTTCAAAACACGCGAATGGAATCTATTGTCTGCTTCATATCACTGCTCTGTCTGTGGAAAATTGAGAGCAACAGGGACCGTTATTCAATTGGAACCGCTCGATTGCATTTCCTGATCTAAACATTAGGTTTGAGTTCGATTTAGAAAGTTAATAGTCCTCTAATTGGAATTGGGATGAGTCCAACTTTTGAAATCAGGTCTAAATCAAGCCTAGGCTAGCTCAATTCGGGTTGATTTTGGGCTCGAGACAGTTCAACAAATTAATTATAGGAGATTGAATTTAAAATATTCATCAACTTAAATCAAATCGGGCATGGCGCGACCAGAATAAAATGACCGAGTCTAATTGAATACAGTCGAGTCTGATTCGGCTCGAGTCAGGTCGATTCGAGCTTGAATTGGGTTCGACGATGTTCGATTAAATTGATCGAGGGTGCTCGAGGGCACTCGAGCGAAAAAAGAGGTCAACAAACGGACCCGCAACATATGCGAAGAATAATGAGTGAACTGTATATGTTGGTGTTGACCTTCCTAACTCTAGGAAGATACAACCTTAGGGTCAACTAACGGAACTCACTAAGAAGATGCAATCAATCTAAAATCAATCGATGAGGACCAAACCTCAAAAGAGTGAAAACAGGTCCACTATCTGCCTAATCCCAAGTAGCGGGATAGGAAATAGAGAAGGAGATATCATGCTCACACGAATGAAATTGAAACAAAATCATAAAGAGTCAAAATGAGATTCGACGATCATCTAGAACATAAGTCCAAGATAAAGCGAAGAGAAGGGAAGCCAACAATCATTTGGAAATCATATCAAATATCAGAGCGATAATCAAAGGAGAACAATAAGGATGAAGAATCAATGGTAAAGAAATCATCTATATGCGTGACCACATCGCAACGGCAGAGTAGAAGCAGGGATTCCATGCTCGCAAGAATATGAAATAAGATAATATCAACTAGAACTAAGGCGAACACAGAAAGTCCACAACAAACACTCTAATATCGTCGGGTGCATATGCCGCGGCGATAAAAAGAGGAAAGAACAACACTCTAATATCGCCAAGCGCATATGCCGCGGCGATCAGAACAGGAAGGAACACTCTAATATCGTCGGACGCATATGCCGCGGCGATGAGAAGAGGAAAGAACAACACTCTAATATCGTCGGACGCATATGCCGCGGCAATCAAAAGAGGAAAAGTACACTCTAATACCGCTGGGCGCATATGCCGCGATGATAAAAAGAGGAAAAGAACACTCTAATAGCGCCGGGCGCATATGCCTCGACGATAAGAAGAGGAAAAGTACACTCTAATACCATCGGGCTCTTATGCCATGACGATAAGAAGAGGAAAAGTACACTCTAATACCTCCGGACGCATATGCCGCGACGATAAGAAGAGGAAAAGAACACTCTAATACTGTTGGGCGCATATGCCGCAACGATGAGAAGAGGAAAAGTACACTCTAATACCGCCGGGCGCATATGCCGCGATGATAAGAAGAGGAAAAGGCGGTGAGGAATTCCTCCCAGGGACTATGTTGGGCTCTCTCAACCAGAAAAAGGGAACTTTACACTCTAATACCGATGGGCACATATGCCGCGATGATGAGAAGAGGAAAACTACACTCTAATACCGCCGGGTGCATATGCCGCGATGATAAGAAGAGGAAAAGTATACTCTACTACCG
>NW_021578626.1:0-221 GCF_001605985.2 Dendrobium catenatum
CTGGAACCTTTGGAGCTCTTGGAGGTTCGTCAGAAAATAGATGGAGGAACGGAAGTCCTGATCAAATGGAAGAACCTCCCTGAATACGAGGCCACGTGGGAGCCATACGAGCGGATGAAGCGACAGTTTCCGGATTTCCACCTTGAGGACATGGTGGTTCTTTGGGAGGGCGGTAATGTTAGATCGGTCCAGAGAGGACCGGTCCAGCCGGCCCAAGCCAG
>NW_021578627.1:0-303 GCF_001605985.2 Dendrobium catenatum
AAATTTGAACAATGAGAATATCCTTTCCACATCTCTTAAAAAAGAGAGTTGTATCCACACTTCTTTTTTCAAATGATCTTTCAAGTAGGAAGGTGCTTAACCTCTCATATCAAGCCCTAGGTGCCTATTTCAACCCATATAATGCCTTTTTCAACTTGAAAATATGATTTGGGTATTTGGAATTTTCAAATCCTAGAGGTTGTTCTACAAAAACATCCTCTTGTATTACTCCATTTAAGAAGGCACTTTTGACATCCATTTGATATAATTTAAATCCTCTAAAACAGGTAAAGGCTAGCAAAA
>NW_021578628.1:0-244 GCF_001605985.2 Dendrobium catenatum
AAAATCGGATTCAAGTTTGATTTAGGATCAAATATTTCATAGTTCAATTTCTTTCAAAGTACAAGTCCGAGTTCAATTGTCCTCTTCACCGAGTTCGTTTGAGTTCAAGTTCAGCTTGAGTCCAACTCAAGTCTTACACAAGTCCTCCATGTTCATTATGCTTAAGTTATGATTCATTCAGTTTTGAGTTCAATTAAGTAGATTTGGTCCAACCAAGTTCAAGTCCGGATCTTTGTTCAATATA
>NW_021578629.1:0-700 GCF_001605985.2 Dendrobium catenatum
ATTATCTGGTCCTTTAATTCGGTTATTGAGAATTATAGATTATAATGAAAAACCATTTTGGGGATTTCTTTATGATGGCATGTACATAGCAAGAGGGCATGTTTAGAAATGCTAAAATGATGTACAAACCTTACACAATTGTTATAAATATGAGATTAGATAGCGAGCTAAGACAAGACATACATTGTGCAACTTATTTTCTTAATCCACATTTTTAATATGATAAAGAAAATTTTTGCCACAAACTTGAAGTGATGCAAGTTTTAATTGAGCTAATTGGAATTAAAGATATATGTCATAAATCATCAACATCAATGAATGAGGTTAGTCATTTCCATGATAATTTAGAGAGTTTTGGTAAACCAATTGCACTATTGAAGCCAATATTTTAGTATACATTTCTTCTTTAATCCATATCAAATAACTAATACTTAACTATTTGTAGATGAATGATGAAAAATGTTTGGATCAAGTACACTAAATTTGCAAAAATAGTTATTAGAATTCTTAGTCAAACATCTTCATCTTCTGGATATAAAAGAAATTGAAGTGTATTTGAACAAATTCATACCAAGAGATAAAATCATCTAGAGCATCAAAGGTTTAATGATCTTGTATTTGTTCGGTACAATCTTAATTTGAGGCATATGTATGATTGTATTTAAATATTTCTATATATAAACATGAATAATTTTTATTA
>NW_021578630.1:0-328 GCF_001605985.2 Dendrobium catenatum
TAAAATTCTATTTTTATGGACCCACATGAGTTAACTTTTATGTGAAGATATAAAATAATACATTTAGAATATAAGTAATGTATTAATATTCTTTTATTCTAAATCCTTACTTTTCTGATAAAATTTTCCAAATTTAGAAAAGGAGAAGTCTTAGCTATGGTTACTAATGGATGGGTGACCTCCTAAAAAATTACACCAACAATATGAAATTGAGATATCATTAAGTCAAAGCGGATAATATCACAATTGTTAAGAATTTGAGTTGTTGCAAATGATATCAAAAATATTTGGAAAAAATCGAGAAAGAAAAAAATCCTGAGTTTTATGT
>NW_021578631.1:0-223 GCF_001605985.2 Dendrobium catenatum
AGTCCAAATCCTTGAAACGGGACCGGGCGTTGAGATTCTTTATAGAAGCAAACACTTCAAAAACTTATAAAAAAAAATCTATTTTCTCCCGTCTTCTTCTTCCTTTCCTACATGAATTTCCTAGGTTCCTACAAAACCTAGCTCAAATCCCTAAACTTAAAGCTAACACCTCCATGGTAACCAAAAAAAAAAGCAAAAACATAACTAGTTGAGACATTTTCTC
>NW_021578632.1:0-214 GCF_001605985.2 Dendrobium catenatum
AAGGGCTGAGAAGTAAATGAAACACAGGAGCCCTACGGCACCCATCAAGAAAAATAGGACAACAACAAAGCTGCAGCAAAAATAGTAAAAAGGAACATAAAAGAAAAGAGCCACCATAACCAACACAACCAAAGCACGAAGCATCTAATTCTTAACATAAGTTAAACCAATTTGGTCCAGTCTAAGGAGGCATTTAACACAAAAAGGCAACTAA
>NW_021578633.1:0-206 GCF_001605985.2 Dendrobium catenatum
TCATTAAGGACAATAATTAAGGACTCATTTAGAGAACTTAGAAAAATTCTAGAAATTAGGATACACATCCTCTTGAATTCAAACTTTGAACACTTAAACTTAATGAGACTCTCAGCCCATAAAAAAATTCTCACTAGTTTTAGAATTCATTAAGCCCTTTAATTAACCTAATTAAGTTCAAACCCTTAATTAATCATTCAAACATC
>NW_021578634.1:0-468 GCF_001605985.2 Dendrobium catenatum
TTATCAATGGATGGGTTCAATGATCTTCTATACACTCTTTCTTGAACTTACAGAATTACTTCCATAAACATAAGCCAAGCACTGTAATAGAATGTATCTAGTACTTCTTTGAATACCTTTAGTTGTCACTCCTAAGAAAAAATTATAGAAATAATTTAAATATTGAAATTTAAATAAGTGATTGAACTCCCCTACTAACATTATAAATGGATTATTTATAGAAAAATAAAGAAAATAAATTCTGGCATCGTAGCACTCTAGATAATTACATCGCGGTGCCCATAAAATGAACTAATGTAGCAGTGCTAAAGGGTTTCCTTCGTTGCAATGCTTGCTTATGTGGACCCGATGTTTAGTGAATCGATGTGTTGCTTTACTAGCAAATCGTGGCCTAAATGGGTACAATTATGACACTGCGATGCTGTTAAAGGTTGAGTATTATGCCATCCACATGACACTCCCTTAACT
>NW_021578635.1:0-201 GCF_001605985.2 Dendrobium catenatum
GGGATTTGATTGTAGGATTAATATACAATCCTTATGATAATTAAAAGTTAGATAGGACATCTTGTTGGGTTTACCAACAATCCAAATATGGAAGTGTAGTGTAATAATATTATCCAGCTTAAGAGTGGGAGAGATTTAGGGTGACCCTTATAAGGACAAAGAAAAACCTCAAAATAATAATGGTATAGCAAAGCCTTTAGA
>NW_021578636.1:0-308 GCF_001605985.2 Dendrobium catenatum
TAGAAAATACATCAAATAAGAATTATTTTTAAAAAATAAAGTGATATCAAATAGTCCCTTTGTAAATGCAATACACTTAATAAATTAATTCTTAGTGCAACAATATTAAGAGCATATATGGATATTTTCATGCACATCTACAATCTCATATAAAATTATAAGCTATTTTAACCTTTGCAGAATCTATCGACACAAATGATTATATTAAGAAGTTTTCAAGTAGACATTTAAATAACAGCATTTTTTTTTTTTGGGGAAAATGAGGGCAAAACCCATATATTACTATGTAAAAGAAGGTTACAAGTAAG
>NW_021578637.1:0-261 GCF_001605985.2 Dendrobium catenatum
TTGGGGATGTAGAGAAGAAATAAGAAATTTGATTTTTATTTTTAATGAAGAAAAAATTGAAATATAAGAATTATATTTAAAAATAAAATTTCATAAAATTTTAGGTTATGCATGTCAGAGACATGCTTGTCCAATTTTTTGTTATTATTTTAATTAAGCATGTCTTCATAGTGTCTGACATGTGTCGGAGCCATAGATGTGCCCTTGTCCTTCAAGAATTGGTCATTGCAAACCTTCTTTAAGAAGCGTCGTTGCGTCATA
>NW_021578638.1:0-230 GCF_001605985.2 Dendrobium catenatum
AGAGCAAGAGAGAGAGAAAGAGAGATAGAGAGAGAACAAGAGAAAGAGAGCAAGAGAGATAGAGAACAAGAGAGAGAGAAAGAACAAGAGAGAGAGATAGAGAGAGAAAGAGACTGTGAGAAAGAGAGAGAGAGGGAGAGAGAGCAAGAGAGAAAGAGATAGAGAGAGAGAGGAGGAATGAGCAAGGGAGCGAGCAAGAGAGAGAAAGAGAGAGAGAGATAGAGAGAGAG
>NW_021578639.1:0-266 GCF_001605985.2 Dendrobium catenatum
ATTTCTCAAACTCTTTCTTTGTGATTTGAGAAATATATAATCTATATTATATCTCAATCACTTGATGATCAATCTCAGGGTGATTTTATCCGACCTTTTCCAAAAGGTTACCGTCATCAAGCAGGGCTCTGACATACAACCTTGGATAGGTCTTACATCCTTGGTGGATTCTTCCGACCTCTTCCACATTGGTTAACATCATCGAGCAAGGCTCTGACATACAACCTCAGATAGGTCTTACATCCTTGGTGGATTCTCCCGACCTT
>NW_021578640.1:0-210 GCF_001605985.2 Dendrobium catenatum
GTAGGCAGCCAGAAAAAAAAAACAAATTTGTTAAGGGGCACAAATTAATGATTTAAGAATGATTATTAATATTTATATCTAAATATAAGATTTATATTGATGAATTAAAATAAAGTTTTAGCTAGAAATTTAATATAAAAATGTATATCATATGTTAATGAAGAATTTATAATTAAGAGTTTCAAGTATTCAAATTTTGAAATCGTTAAA
>NW_021578641.1:0-392 GCF_001605985.2 Dendrobium catenatum
TATGTCAATGTGTTTGGTTCTAGAATGTTGGAAAGGATATTTAGAGATGCATATGGCACTAGTGTTATCACATAGAATTGAGATTGTGTCTACAGGTAATCTTAAATCTAGAATTTATTATTTCAACCAAAGGACTTGGGCCACATAACTTCCTAAGGCAATGTACTTAACTTCAGCAGTAGAAAGTAAATAGAGTTTTATTTTTTACTGGACCAGTAGACTTAGAATTATCTTTTGAATTGACTTGTTCCTAAGGTGTTCTTTCTATCCACCCTACATCCTACAAAATCGGAATAAGAACATCTATTAATTTTAAAAAAAGTGCTATGATTAGATATAAAATTCTTAAGTTTTGTGTTCCTAAGAGATATCTAAGAATTATCTTAACTGCA
>NW_021578642.1:0-429 GCF_001605985.2 Dendrobium catenatum
CCGCCGGTAACGTAAAAAACCGCCGGTAATTTTACACTTACCGTCGGAAAAAACCGCCAGTTTTCAGCGTTTTTCCTGTAGTGAGACCAACCCGATAAATAATATAATTCCAATTGATTTATACCGAAATAAAAAATTGGTTTCCAAGCGTGGTTTGATAATTATAAAAATTGATTGTTGTGTTAACGAATGTATTTAAATTGCGGTAATAATTTACTAGAGACTCTAGGTCAATATTATAATGCACCAAGATTTAACCAAAATACTTTAAAAAAGAAAGTAGAAGAATTTGATAGTTAGTCAATTATTTTTCTTACCTATTATTTGAAACTGCAATATTTATATACTTCTATGAGCTCAGTTACACATATGAGATGACATAACGAACACATCTCACAATTAAGGTGTTATGAAATATCTGTAAGAAGA
>NW_021578643.1:0-335 GCF_001605985.2 Dendrobium catenatum
TTGTTCCAAATAAAATTTCTACAAATTTTGTCCACCTAATCTAGAATACTCTTAGGCACAAGAGAGTTAGTACAATGAAAGGTGGTGAATGAAAGCAAAACTGTTTTAGATAAAAGAATTTTTCCAGCCAATGAAATCATCTTACTTCCCCATATGTTAGTCATCTTCAATGCTTTATCATTAATAAAATGAAAATCTTGTTTAACTAACCTTCTTAAAGTTAGAGTAACTCCAAGATAAGTTAATTGATTTACAGATTTAAAACCCAACAAACGGTTGATGGCTTTCTTTCTCCTTATTCTAACAAGTTTGCTGAATATCATAGAAGATTTGTT
>NW_021578644.1:0-1221 GCF_001605985.2 Dendrobium catenatum
GATACCAAAACTACTAATTCGGATCTCTATGGAACGAGATACTGGGTCCATCCTTGATCTACACTAGTCAAATATAGTGATGTTGATTCATTGTCACTTGGTGAATTTTTCTACAAATTGTTGTATTTTTTTCTCTCTCCAGTTTTACTCATGTGGCGTGTATGGCCTGGGATATCAAAGCCAACAATTTCCCCCTCTTCAAAATATATAAAAAATATAATAAAATAAAAAATGAGGGAAGCTCTTAGTTGAGTAGAATTGGTTGCCCTTGTCACAGGTGGAACCCGGTTCTACACTCCAAGAGCCCAAAGGCCCTTAAAATTCTTTTCTTTCGAGAGGGAAGCTCTTAGTTGAGAAAGAATCGGTTGCCCTTGTCATAGGTGGAACCCGATTCTACGCTCCAAGAGCCCAAAGTCCTTACAAATTCCCTTCTGTCTCTCCTAAAGCATTTCGATGACTGCTTAGGAGACGACTGTGTGTCTACTTCTTCGATTATGATTGTTCACTTTTAAAGGGATGTTATTCTCCCTTATTTGTGATGTGGTACATCTGACTTTAGATGTTAACATCACTTCTTATGTGGATTTTGATCTTCGAGCAGAAAGTCGATCCGCTACTTCTTTCAAATGATATATTTTCTCATTGAGATCTTGAGTTTAGTTACAAGAGCAGTCTCTTTTGAATACATAAATGTTGCTTGTACTTTTCACAGGGTCCCATCAGTTAGTATGGGTATCACCACTATGATTTCTTTAGTAATAACTAATTTTTGAGATGATGATTGATTGTTCCTAGTGGCAAGTGTGTCCCATTGCCACTCCTATTGCTATTTCATTGATACGAGATTATTCTTTTGTTTGTATGTTCCTCCTCCTAGATAGATATACATTAGTTGATTGACTCATGTTTTATGATTCCAATTTTGCCTAAGAAATTCTACTTGTATTTAAATTACTCATGGCCACGACGATTTGTCCTCTACCATGCGGTAATTAAAATATAAGTTTGGAATTTCTCAGATGACCGACTACTTCTCTTTCCCTCACAGCACCACACACATGTGCGTTGGGTGGTTGTAGAGGTGGATTTTGTCTTTTGTCCTGCTGTTGCGATCTGGTCAGGCAGACATTAGACCCTTTGGGAAGCTCTTTATTCGTTGTTGCGAATATGGTCAGATGAATATCGAGCTGTTCTCATTCGCCGTTGCGAATATGGTCAGGC
>NW_021578645.1:0-311 GCF_001605985.2 Dendrobium catenatum
TAATTAATTTATACACTAATTCTACTATTAATTTTTTAATTAATTTACTTAGTTAAAATATTTTAAATTATATTAATTAACATAACTAGTAATGAAAGCGTCTAGGGTTTGCTTTTAATCTTCCCTTATTCGTCCATGTTGTTCGGCTTCGTTGCTTCGCATAAGGTGTTGAGATTGCACGAGTCGCTTCTTCGGCTCCTTCGTTGCTTTGCAGGAGGTGTTGAGATTGCACAAGTCGCTTCTTCGGCTCCTTCGTTGCTTCGCAGGAGGTGTTGAGATTGCACGAGTCGCTTCTTCGGCTCCTTCATTAA
>NW_021578646.1:0-444 GCF_001605985.2 Dendrobium catenatum
ATTACTGTGTAAAATTTTTTCCTACTAGCTACATATTAAGTCTAAATGGTAAAGATGTTTTGAATGGAAAAAGGGTAAATAATATTTATATGTTAGATTTAAATTGCATTCAAACTCCTACTGCTTTTTATTTGAAAACTGTATCTGATGAGTCATGACTTTGGCAAAGGAGACTTTATCATTCTAGCATGAAAAACTTTATGAGGATTACCCAAAAGAACTTAGTGAGAGGTATACCAAAACTAGACTTTACTAAGGACCACCTTTGTGATGCATGTCAATTAAGAAAGCAGGTGAAGTCCTCTTTTCAGTCTAATATGGATCTTAAAACTAATAAATCATTAGAAATTTTACATATGGATCTTTTTGGACTAGTTGAAACTGTGAGTCTAGGAGAGAAGATATATGGATTTGTGATTGTGGATGATTACTCAAGATTCACAT
>NW_021578647.1:0-334 GCF_001605985.2 Dendrobium catenatum
TCCTCCTCTCTATTTCGTCTTGGGCTTCTAATCTCTTATTGTCTATGCAAGTTCTACTCCACTTATATCCTTCTTCTAGAGCTATTTGAGATGTTTGTTGGCTGATTTGGTGACATTTGCCGAAGGAGCTTTGTTGGATGTTGGGCCTTGTAGCTGTGGTGGACCCTTGGTTTGCAAGCCCTTAAGCACTTATCTTATTTTTACCTACTTTTCGTTGCATGTGAGGAAACCGCTTACCGGTTGTTCTAAGGATAGTGTTTTTAATTTTAATTTTGTTTCGTTGTTCACATAAAACGACGGCCTTCCGATGACCCGGTTAGGAGAGTAGAGGTTT
>NW_021578648.1:0-519 GCF_001605985.2 Dendrobium catenatum
TTTGAACTCCTGGCTTATACTGAATCTCAAACTCATATCCCAATAGTTTGGCTAGCCACTTCTGATGTTCTTCTGCCACTAATCTCTGCTCTAGTAAGTACTTCAGACTCCGCTGATCAGTACGAACTATAAATCATTGTCCCAACAGATAAGGCCGCCATTTTTGAATAGCCAACACAATGGCCATCAGTTCCCGCTCATAAACTGATTTCAGCCATGCCCTAGCTGATAAGATCCGGCTAAAGAAGGCAATCGGCCTATGATTCTGCATGAGTATCGCTCCCAAACCCACTCCTGAAGCGCCAGTCTCAACCACAAACTGCTTGGTGAAATCAGGAAGTGCCAAAACCGGAGCACTAGTCATGGCTTCCTTCAGAGTCTTCATGGCCTCCTCTGCTTTCTCTCCCCACTGAAAGTTGCCTTTTTTTAACTGATCAGTCAAAGGACCTATTATGGAACCATAACCCTTTATGAACCTCCTATAGTAACCAGTCAGTCCCAAAAATCCCCTTAGTCCTT
>NW_021578649.1:0-272 GCF_001605985.2 Dendrobium catenatum
CAGAGCTCTGATACCACTTGTTGAGTCTAGTAAATTGCTTGTTAGACCTAAGTTAATGTCCCAAAGCTATCAAGAGGGGGGTGAATTGGTATTTAAAGTTTAACCGAGGGTTAGACCTAAGTTAATGTCCCTCTTTTAGTAAGTTTAACTGAAATTAAAATTTAATGAATTTTTATAAAAAGTTTTTCAACCATAATTTTAAAACACTAAATTAAATTCGGAAAATAAAAAGCAGTAAAATAAAAGGACACACGATTTATAGTGGTTCGGTC
>NW_021578650.1:0-3027 GCF_001605985.2 Dendrobium catenatum
TCAAAAGACAGTTGAGTGAAGATATATTGATGACGTCTTCAAGGAGATAAAATGATAAATATATTCTCAAATAAAAAAGGAGAAAATAATATAAGAGTTTGATATGAAAGAGAATGATTCATTAGTAGATTTTGATGAGTAGGAGAATGTTCATAATGATAGTAATTTCATGGTCGACATTATAACTTTATTAACAAAATAATGATTCTGATAGCCAGTGCACGAAGAGGAAACTGAAGAAACAATTGCTGAAAATTCAGCTCCAAATTTGGCATGTTAGCTAAAAAAATAAGGACGAGCATATTAATAAATTGAAAAAAAAAGAAGATATGGTGATAAAAATGATAGAAATGCAAATCTAAATGTCAATACATAGCGAGCTCAAGATGAATCTACTCGTCCGATAGCTCGTGTCTAATAGAAAAATGTCAAATGAAAGGGATTAGGATTAGAGCAAGAGTACAAAGACATCTCCCAATGAAAAATATATCAAACAACTGATAAAGAATCAAATGAAGGAGGCATTAACCCAGTCTCAAGGGACTTCATCTATTCCAAATGGTAGACCCTATCCGGAGGAATTTGATTTAGTTCCTTATTCCCAAAGATTTGTGTTACATTCCTTTAAACTATTCACTAGTATAGAAAAATCGAAATAGCACTTAGCCTACTTTCGTGCCAACTGTTGCAATGTTGGAGGTTGTGATATTCTTCTATTCAAGCAATTTGTTAGTGGTATTTCCGAAATAGCATTTAATTGATACGTCAATTTGTCTAATGAGTCGGTTAGGACTTTCAAGGAATTAGAAGGTTTATTCTTAAAAATATTTGTTGGGGCTCAGCACCATATTACTATAGGAGATATGATTGTTGAGAAATAGAAACATGAGGAGTCTTTGGTGGAATATACTTTGAGGAATTATTTATGAAATGTGAACTACAGTTACAAGAACAACATACAGTTGAGATATTATTGAAAAATATTCACGGGCCACTGCTTTTCTCCTAAAAGAATTTAGGATCAAGACATTTGAAAAATTACTGAACAAATTAAACAATCTACAAGACGAAGCTTCTTGTTAACCGTTTTTGAAAGACCAACCTGAAGAGAAAAAAAGAACAAAGCCTAATAAGGTATTCAAGAAGAAATCAGCATTTGCATCATCCATCCATAAAGGTAAATAGTAATTGAAAAATCAATCAGATGATAATCCTTCCCCTCCTTGGCCATTTTAGATAAATTCTTATCACCCTAGAGATCTTTTATGATATCTTTTAAGAATAAATTAAATAAAGTTTATTCTTTTAAAAGAGTTAAGTTAGAAATTTTTTTAAAATCTCCTTAAGAAAGTAGACTTCAAATTGTTGGAGGCCAAGAAGCCGAAAGAGGCAAATAAAAAATATGACCCTAATTTTTGTTGTTATCATCGTGTGCAAGGCCACAAAATTGAACACTACTTCAATTTTAAAGATTGGTTGGAAAGAAACTACATACAAATAAATGTGATCATCCCAAAGGAGTACCTTGCTGATCCAAGCCAAGAATCTGCTAATGATCTGAAAAATGGTTGGGATATTGCTTTATCTCGTACCTCTAAGAAAGTTATTAACAAAATGAACCTCACATAAACATTTTACAAATTAAAAAAAGCGAGCTTGATTTGGAGTGATAAGAACCACCTCAATCATTTCAACATGCATTAATTCATGCCAAACTTAGTACTCATTCGAGAATATCTCCAACTTCTTAGAATAACCAACTATAATAACCTAAAAAATATCGATCATATAGAGAGTAGGTCAACCCCTACACCTCTCCGAGTGTCCACTCGCTAATCTGATTGAGTAATCACCCCCATTTTAAATAATAGTCGGATTATCTACTATTATCATGCCCAAGCCACTAAAGCATGCAAAATAAATAGCGAACATCAATTTTTCATTTAATTACAATTGTCATAAATCGACTACTTTCATCAAAAAATTGTCTAGTCAGACTACCTTTTGATGCCACGCATCTTAAAATCTATTTATTTGAGGAACACACATCCAATCACAAATGATTATAAAGAATTCATTTCCAGGCATTTCAACATGATCTAGACCTTGAAATCTCTTTGATTCATTGAACTCTTGTAACTCTTCCTCTCTATTTCAATTATTCCCAACAACTTATACATTTGTTATTACTAGAAAATCTCTCTCTATATAGTGGAAGTAGTTTGATATAATTGAACCACCTCAACAAACAACGTGAGACAAATGACCTAATTATATGACCATTGATATGCTATTAGTTAAAATATCGACTTCACTAATAAGATCAAATTGGTCGAACCTATCCTATTGATTCGACAAAAGTATTTGACAAACTTCTAGTCAAGAAATACTGGGCATAAACAACACACTTATCTTTTATTTTGAACATCTATTTCATGATGTTTAAAATAAGGGGAGAAGTGTGACGCCTTGTTATCCACAATCAATCACAATATGCAACATAACATTATATTTGAACCTCTTAACCACCACAACATTACCAATCATTCTTGGTCCAAATGGTCAACCACATCTTCTCAGATTGGCTTTTTAGTGGTTAAATGAATCAAAAGGTCTAACTTATTGCACTTAGAACAAGAAAACATTGTTGGCATACAAAAGAAATATTGATCAAGAAAATTAATCAAAATACAATGTGACCTCAATCTCAAGCGGGATCAACCCTATCATTACAATCTATGAGAATTATTGTCTAGCTGAGCACTCTATCAAGATTGTCTCAAACTCTTCAAAATAACAAACTTGGCCAATCTAAATAAATGAACCATATAGAGACTAAACCAATCCCTCTACCTCTAGAAGCACTAGGTCATACTATTCCAATTGTGCCATCTTTACCATTTCAAATCATAGTTAGATAACCCATCATTATCATGCCCAATACAATGTCCATGCTCAACACATCACAGCCACAAGATTTTTATCTTACCACCACAACTAGAAGCCTTTCTCATTTAACAGTTTTCA
>NW_021578651.1:0-429 GCF_001605985.2 Dendrobium catenatum
CTTCTTTAGCTCGGGTTTTAGTTGAACTTGATATTACTAAATCTTACCCTGATCGTATATGGGTTGGTTCTGAAAAACTCGGCTATATCCAGCAAGTTGTAATGGATGAATTCCCTATTTTTTGCGGTGTTTATCATTGTATTGGTCATGCTGTGGGTGAATGCCGTTTTAAAAATGGTGATTTTGTATCTTCTGTTAAACCCAAAATTGTTGAACCGTGTGCTACAAATGAGGCTCTTGTTATTGTAGATTTGGTTAATGATGCTCAAGAGGCCAATGTTGTGTCTGCTCTGGTGGACCCGAGCTTAGCTAGGGAGGTTAATGAAGTGCTCGAGGTTGGGGGTGTTAATTCTGACTTTGTTTCGAAGGTGTTATCTCCTAATGCCTTACCACCCCCTGTTCTGCCGCCTGCTAGTAGTGAGGGAATGC
>NW_021578652.1:0-303 GCF_001605985.2 Dendrobium catenatum
CTCTCTCTCTCTCTCTCTCTCTCTCTCCAACCAGAGCTTTTCAACCCCAATCTCCAGTCCATTTCAAATCCCTATGTCCTTCTCCACACGGCTATAGTCGAATCCCACCGTTAGAAGTTCGCCGACGACAGGCTTCCCGGTGAACCGAGTGTTGAGTCTTGTAATTAGGTTGTTAAGCCTAAGTGAATGTCCCAAGGCTACCAAGAGGGGGGTGAATTGGTAGTTTAAAAAACAAAGTTAAAATTTAAGACCCCTTTTTGAAAATAATTGAACCGAAATAAAATCTCTTTTAAATTTTGTAGA
>NW_021578653.1:0-415 GCF_001605985.2 Dendrobium catenatum
CATTGATATTTATGTTTTCTTAGTTTATTTATTTTTGGTTTTGTTATGAATTTTGTTATTTTTTTGTGTTTTGAATGAGTATAATTTCGAGTCTGTGGTTTTGTCTTTGTTTTCTAAGTTTTGAATGTTTTATTTGATTTTCTTCAATTAAAATCCAAAAATTCAAAAATTGGTAGAAATCATCCGGGACGAGTTGTTTTCGTACTGGACGATGTGTGGAAAATTCAATTTCGCAAATTTTAACCGTTTTGAGAGCAGTTTTTTTTTAATTAGATCATCTGTACGATCTAACGATCGTCCAGGACAAAATTTTTTTCTCTCAAACGTCGAGACGATTGAATGCAGCGGTTGAGTGGATAAGATAGTTTTAATTGCAAAGTTCATCCAGACGAACAGACGTCATTTCATTGTAGGG
>NW_021578654.1:0-227 GCF_001605985.2 Dendrobium catenatum
AAATTTATATTCAACAAAGATTCAAAAGATAACAAAGTATAAGATTGATCAAGACTTATAATGTTTCAATAATAATTTTCAAGGTTGTAATTATTCATGTTATATTATTTTAATTTCTAATTAATCCTGCATTATTTGCTGAGCCTCATAGCTCCCCAGAACTTTCTTCTGGCTGTTGTTACAGGAAATGGAAAAGAGAAGATTGACGCAAGCTAATTTATGCAAGT
>NW_021578655.1:0-252 GCF_001605985.2 Dendrobium catenatum
TCACTGAAACTGCAATCTACCTCCCCTCATAGCCAAAGCCAATAAAACCTTCTATTGCTGATGATGGCCTTATATTTCTTTAGAATTATTGCTGTTGATTAGAACTTGCTCGAATGTTTTCCTAAATGCCTTGTTGATGCCCTAAATAGAGAATTATAATAGTCCCGCATACCTGAACAGCCACCACCCTTCTTCCAATGGTTGTATTTACAATCACATCATCCTAGAATACTGTCGATAAGGTATATAAGC
>NW_021578656.1:0-286 GCF_001605985.2 Dendrobium catenatum
GTATGGATTTAATAGAACTCCACAGATTTATTATTATTGCATTATTTTATTACTCATGCCACTAGATTATTATTGTTAGCTATTTAACTAGATACATATACTATTTAATATTACTAATTCACTATAATGATACTAAGCATGAATATAATGAGCACATGACATATAATGCATGAATAATATATGTACACTCTTATATGATTTTACTCAATTGACATGACTTTGAAAGTCTTTATTAGTGTTTTTAATTTAATACTTTATACGATTTATGTACTTATTAGTATTATGG
>NW_021578657.1:0-436 GCF_001605985.2 Dendrobium catenatum
CCAATGGCTATGTTCTTTAGTCCGTATGCTCAATAGATCATACAGTCATACTATGGTTGGCTGCCTAATGAGGCCCATAACTCCTCTAGGGCGGATGCAAAAAGGAGGTGAAGGAGTGGGTCCTTGGGAGTGACTATATTTAACATTTCCTCTAAAACTAGAGGATATAAATGTATCATTCCAAGTAAGCTTACAATATTCCTGAACATAGGATTGTAAAGTTCATTGGTGAATATATTGCCGAGTTGATTTCCTGATTGTACATATGGAGGAGCAAATCAACCAAAGTTTTATTCTCTCTTTTATGAAATATTTTTCTTCCTATACATGCTTGATATGACTATGTTGTACTGGATTATGGGCAATGTTGAAGGGAAATTTATTATCACGATATATCTTCATGGGGATGCTAATGTTATGTGGGAAAAAGTGGCTA
>NW_021578658.1:0-1388 GCF_001605985.2 Dendrobium catenatum
TTGCTTATTTTATGGTTAATGATGAAGACTTTTTCCATTGAGAATCTCTCTCTTTAAGTTTTCCTCTATGCTAAGGAAGATTTACCTGCTAACTATGGATGTTTTAGCATACAATATTGTATCATACACTTTAAAATAATTCAATCTCTCTTTGCTTTGAAGTGTATGATTAAGGCTTCCTTTGGTACGACTTTTTCATTGCCTTTTAAAATAGAATTTTAGTATAAAAATTTTAATTTTTTAACAAAAACTCCACTTTAAAAAAGCAATAAAAAAGCCGTCTCAAATGAAACCTAAAATTCAGATGAAATATGAAGGACGACTTACCACTTGAGCTTGTTTCCGGGCTTGAGTGTGCATGCCATCTACTATGATCTACATAGTTCAATGATGCAAAACAAGCAAAACAGTTTATAAGCCAAATTCAATAGATATCTAAAAATTTGAACATTTAAATAAGATGAATACAAATAGCCAATCAGTTCAGCACACATGAAATGAGAAAACATCTCATGCTAAGCATGAATGACTTCAGAGTACAAGTTGATTATCATTCAGAACTTCTCATCATCCTCCCATTCATTTACATTGTCCTCAGAATTCACTTTCCCTTTGGTCGTCTCCTAAATCGCTTTCACTCGCCGTCTCCCAATCTGAATCAGCCTCGTCGTCTTGTGCATCGCCATTATAATGCTCAGAATATACAGCACCATGTTTCATGGCGGCTTCTCGAAATAGCCATGTAAATCTCATTTGCTTCTTCAATAACTTGGTGGCATAATCTGGAACTCTATTCTGTCTCAGCGATAGCTCAGTATCTTTGGACTGGGAGCACTCGTTGATGAAGAGAATGGCATCCAACAAGCTCTCTTTGCCTAGACCAAGCATATCATGTGCTTGAGCTCTTCTCCACAAGCTTTTGGCGTGGCCATTAAATGGTTTGTGGAGGCATAAAGCTCGTGTAGTATCACTAATGGCTGCCATGGGCTGCTGTAGGAGAAGATGGCATTGTGCGCGGTTGCTATAGAGTACAACTCTCTCCTTTTTGGATCTCATTGGGCACAAGGCCAACGCTTCTGAGTACTTAGAGGCAGCTTCAGCAATCTTTCCTGAAGAAAATAGAGAATTCCCTTCCAGCTTGACAACAAGTGCAGCTGCCTGTTTTATGTGAAGGTCCTCCTTGGACATGTTCTTCTCCCATTTTAATCTCTGCCTGGAGATCACAAGCTCTTGGATTTGTTCTTTTACATGGTTGCTTATGGAATGACAGGTCTGCAAACTTTCTTGAAGGAGTTCAACAATGGAGTCGCCAAGCCTTAGGTGATCACCAAGCTTGGAAATTTCAGCAAGATCTATAAGAGCTGGTGCTGCTATATCTATCACCTATT
>NW_021578659.1:0-957 GCF_001605985.2 Dendrobium catenatum
CAAACAAACGAGCTCGTTATTTCAGAGAACTCTGGCACAATGAGCATGCACAAAGACCTATTGGTCATGGCTTATCTACAACATGGGGTCTTAGATATGCTCAACATTAACATCTCACACGTGCATCATCCTATCATTATCTTGAATACCCTCAACATCCACGTCTTACATATGTAACCTCCTATAATGTTATAGACAAGGAGGAGAGACTGTCGGAGTCTGAAAATCAAATTGAAGATCTAATAGTAGATCTAAAAGAAGCTCCAAAAGAATTCGAAGAAGGTGGTCAAGCTACTGTGGACGAGCTCAAAGAAATAAACTTGGGTACTGAAGAAGATCCAAAACCTACATTCATCAGCTCTGATCTCTCGCAAGATAAAGGCAGAGGAGCTAAGAATGTTACTTCTCGAATATAAAGACTGTTTCGTATGGAACTACACTGAAATGCCTGGTTTATCACCAGAAGTGGCAGTGCATAAACTCTCTATCGATACAAAAATACCGCCTGTTAAGCAAGCACCCAGGCGAATGCGACTCGAAATTGAAGAACAAGTCATTGCTGAAACCAAGAAGCTTATTGAAGCTGGTTTTATTCGAGAAGAGAAGTATGCTAACTGGATCGCTAATATCGTTCCAGTGAAGAAAAAGAATGGTCAAATTCGTGTATGTATAGACTACCGGGATTTGAACAAAGCATGCCCAAAAGATGATTTTCCACTGCCCAATGCAGAACTTATGGTCGATAACACATCGAATCACGACATGTTCTCATTCATGGATGGATCATCGGGTTATAATCAAATCAAAATGGATCCGGAGGATGAAAAACATACCTCATTTCGAACTCCCATTGGCATATTTTGCTACAAAGTAATGCCATTTGGTTTAAAGAATGCTGGAGCTACTTACCAAAGAGCGATTACTCGAATCTTTGATGATCTTATCCATAAGCATGTA
>NW_021578660.1:0-455 GCF_001605985.2 Dendrobium catenatum
ACTGCTGATTTGGAAAGAACTCCTTTTAAGCCCTTCGCGTAGTGAACTTGCTATTTTCGGTGTTTGTGGGCACCTAAACTGTTCTCTTCTTAATTATAGAACCAAAAAGAGATTTTGGAACACCAGAAAGTTTGGTTCTAATTTGTTCAAACATTTCCTCCCTTCTGCCAGGGGGTGTCTTTTTTTCGTACATCGGGCTGCTTTTTGTACCCGGTGTACTTTTAGATTTTGATCACCGCTGTCGTAGGTGATATCTGTACTCGTGTCCACAGTGATTCGTTACACAATACACTGTTGTTATCCACAAGTATCCATTTGCATTTATAAGGGATCCATATTTGTGCCCACAGTGATTCATCGTACTTGCAACATACTGTTGTTATCCACAAGTGTTCGTATGCTTTTGTAGGGAACCACAATATCCACTACGAGCTTCTAGAAAATGTTTGCAGGAG
>NW_021578661.1:0-222 GCF_001605985.2 Dendrobium catenatum
TCATTTTGGAGCCCATGAATCTCAGTTCAAAAAGGTACTAAACATTAAGTCAGATAAGATTATTGATGTTTGCAAGTTTCTTGATGAACAACGGTTGTGCATCCAACAAGTTATTTGTGGACAAATACAAAAGGAACTACAATAACTACAAGCTCCTATAAATCATCATGGGAGACCTGCCATACTCATCAAATGTCATCTATGAGCAAAACACATAATGAA
>NW_021578662.1:0-290 GCF_001605985.2 Dendrobium catenatum
GAAAATTATATCATTTAGATTGCAAAGATTTTAAAGTTATTCCGAATGAAAATTTATGTACCCAACATCGATAATTAATTTTGGACTTGAAGATGAAGTGACAGAAAATAAAAATAAAGTAAAACGATATTCTAGAATTAGATGAGGGCATTTAAAGAATATGAACAAAAATATTTTAGTAGTAATAGACCTAGTGAGGTGATTGTGACTTTAGGCGATCATGTCATTAATGGGAGTATACGTTTTAGATATATTGGATCTATTGTTCAGAGTGATGGTGAAATAGATGG
>NW_021578663.1:0-214 GCF_001605985.2 Dendrobium catenatum
ATTTTATAAGGTAAATGAATAAGCTTAAATAACTTTGACAATACTCGATAGCTAAATAAACAAACTTGAACACCCTGACGTTCGGCTCGGTTATGTTCACGAGCAAGATCGTTTAGAGCTCATGAACATGCTCGTTAAGAAGCTCAATTAAAAAGCTCGATTATGTCTTATTTAATAAAAAAGATATTTAACATTTATAACTAAGCTCGTTTAT
>NW_021578664.1:0-202 GCF_001605985.2 Dendrobium catenatum
ATTTCATTTTGAGAATCTATTTACACCAAATAATTCTCCTTCTAGGTAGCAAGACCAAAAACCAAACTTGGTTAACTTTCATTGATTGCATTTCTTCATGCATTATCCTAACCAGCCTTTTAAATATCTAACATTGCAAAGTTTCATGAATAGCCTAAGGCTTTTTATCATTAGTAGGTAATATTAATTTGTTCTCAAGGGA
>NW_021578665.1:0-212 GCF_001605985.2 Dendrobium catenatum
TGGTTAATGTTGAAATTCCTCTGGCTAAGGGAGTGATAGATTGTGATATTAATGCTGATGTGGTGTTGGTTGGGGGCTCACCCTCTGTTTCGTTGGGTGAGCATGATGTTGTATCTGGGGGTATTCTTGCTGTTGGGGATTCTACAATTGGAAAAGCTCCGGTCACATTACCTGATGTTGTTGAGGTAGATCGTGATGGTGTGGTTGAGCTT
>NW_021578666.1:0-233 GCF_001605985.2 Dendrobium catenatum
CCCTTATTAGTATTTCTTATAATTTTGAGTTATATATATATTTTTTCAATAAATAAGATTTGTTTGGTCTAAAAGTTTAACAATTAAAATAATGCTTAAGGATCTAATTTATAAATTGCAATGGTTAATTCATTGTTATTACCTATGTTGCACCGATACGGATACGGCAACACGGAGACTACACGATACGGATACGGGACACGTCAATTCTTAAAAATACATGATACGGGTAC
>NW_021578667.1:0-344 GCF_001605985.2 Dendrobium catenatum
AGCATTCTTTATTTTTGCAATTCATTAATTGTTTTATTAATTGCTTCTTTTATTTATATTCTGTTATATTTAGAATTGTAGAATTGCACTTTTTTTATTAATTGCTTCTTTTATTTATACATTATATATATTATAATACTTTACTAATTGCTTCTTTTAATGCAGATGGCTTCAGGTTTTGTTCCTCTTCATAAATTATTTGCCTCAAAGCTCCACCGGAAGAAGTTGAGTGTTACTCCCAACATAGACAGACAACCTGATAAAGGTGAGGGACCTTCAGTTCCACCGGTTCTACCTACACCACCACCACCCAGGAGCTAGCAGCAGTCCCCGAGTGAGTAGGG
>NW_021578668.1:0-306 GCF_001605985.2 Dendrobium catenatum
AAAATCCTGCGGGCTCTTTCCACCCTTCTTTCTCATCAGCTCCGGAAATCCTGCGAGCTCTTTCCAACTGTTCTTCTCGGGCTTCTAACCTCTTTCGTCTCTCCGCAAGTGCCACTCCACCTGTATCCTTCTTCTCTAAGTGAAGCAACTTTAGGGTGTCGTCAAGTGATTGAGTCAAAGTTTGTAAGTCGTTTAAATTTTGCAAGAGTCATTGTTGTAAGTCTTGATTTTTAGTTTTTTATATTTTATTTGAAATGTAAGAGTTTGTTCTTCCCTTTTCTCGTCTTTAGTCATTTTCGTCAGTAG
>NW_021578669.1:0-239 GCF_001605985.2 Dendrobium catenatum
GCTCAATTGAATGCAAAATGTTTGAACTGCTTTTTCTGTGCTTTAAAATATGAGGATTACATGCGTGTCTCCACTTGCAAAACTAGTAAAGAGATTTGGAATAAATTGTGCATCACCTATAAAGGTACTAATGAGGTTAAACAATCCTGTTTGAACATTCTCTTGTATGACTATGAACTGTTGCAAATCTACTTTTTCATAACTTATGTTTTGATGATTGACAAATACTATCTCTCTTG
>NW_021578670.1:0-312 GCF_001605985.2 Dendrobium catenatum
CAAAAAAGAGATACAGAGTAGAGCGGGATGAGAGAGAGCTTAATAACATCATAAGATTTTTTACTATATTGGAGTCTCTCTCTCTCTCTCTCTCCACACACGCACTGATGTAGGCAGGGGGGGGGCTGCTTATTTTTTTCGGTTCCCTGGGTGTTACCTGTTCGGGTCCTTATTTGATGGTTGTGCTTGGCCAGCCCTTGCTATACCTGTTCGATTCCCTAGCTTTGCCCGTGGATTACCTGTTTAGCTCCCTAGCTGATTGTTCGGTTCATGCTTATATTTATGGCTGGTTTCTTTTGGCTATTGGGCTCC
>NW_021578671.1:0-282 GCF_001605985.2 Dendrobium catenatum
TATGTCATCCCTCTTATTTGTGAATCACTCATGCAAAACCTTGCGGCTTGGCTTGGTTGTATCACTTGGTTACTAGGGGGATAGAAAACCTCATGTTTATCACTTAGTGGTTATTTAATCGTTGGATGATATGTGATTTGGGAAGGCTTCTTGCACTTCATGAAATTTACTACATGGAAGCATTGTTCCTTTATAAGTATTTGAATACAAAATATGAGAATCAACCTTGTTTAAATTTCTTCTTGTTTTTTGCTTCATATGTGTCTTGTTGAGGTGGCCATT
>NW_021578672.1:0-1051 GCF_001605985.2 Dendrobium catenatum
TGTGTTTTGGTTTTAAAGTTTTCCAATTCACATCTCTATTGAATTAGCTTGGGACTAAGTTCAAGAGGGCCTAACATCCCTAACGAACTTTTAATTATTGCAAATCTATTTTCATGGCTTATGTTTTGATGTTTGACAAATACTATTTCTCTTGGACTTCTTGTTGCTTCTAACTTTTCAGGAATCGAAGATCGGACGAACAGACAAAGCCAGTTCAGGAGTGCATAGGTTTAGGGTTGAGTCAGTCTGTAATCATTTTTTTTTCTCTTCTTGAGTCAGTTTGTAATATTAAAAAGACTGATACTAAGTAACCCTACACACACACACACTTGAGAGATTTAGAATCTCTATTTTTGCTCAAATCGGCCAGGCCGATCCCTTGGATCGTCCTGGATGATCAAGTTCAAAACAGAGACTCTAATCAGGATTCTTAATTAAGGCAACTGACATTAACATATCGGCCTGGACGATACGTGTGTCGGCCAGGATGATAAACTCAAAATAGAAAGAAGTTGCAGCCATAGACAATTAAGGTATACTGAATTTTTAAATTATTGGCCAGGACGATCATGGATCGTCCTGGACGATATTCACAAATGATGCCTTAATTGATTAGGAAATCAAGGAAGTAATTAAGGATGATTGATACGATCATATCATCATGGACAATCGCAGGATCGGCCAGGATGATCCAGTCAAAAACCTTAAGGTACTTCAGGACGATAAATATCGGCCAGCTCGTATTCAGGGATATTGTCAGGACGATTTTCCCATAATTTGACTGATCGGCCAGGTCGATCTCGAGATCGGCCTGGACGATCAAGCCAAATTTCAATTGTCCAGCTTTGCATCTAGGGCGATGCTCTGGCCGATCTTTTGAGTTTTGTATTGATCGGCCAGGCCGATGTCCATATCGACATGGATGATAAAGTCGGCAACTTGAAATTAATGAGTTCCTTTGAAGATCTTCTATTTAAGAGCTCTTGTTCTACATTTTTGAGAACCTTTGGCTGTTGCCTTGACCTGAGAAGACCTTGAGGAGAGGAAGAGA
>NW_021578673.1:0-365 GCF_001605985.2 Dendrobium catenatum
AAAAGCAATACAATAAAGCTCAATCTATACTAGCAATGAATCAAATGCAGCAGGTTAAAATGGTGCAGAAGCAATAGTATCAATGAATCTATAGTATCCATGTCCATAACATCAATGAATCAATACAATATCTATATCCATCCATATCAATATCTATGCTCAGTAGTATCAATGCTCAGCGATCAATCAATGAAATCGATGAAATCGTACGATACAGTAAATCCATAAATCTAATCACATCAATAAAGCAGTAAATCCATATGTCAAGGCTGTACACATGCAATACAATAATACTGAACAAGTACAATAACTGGCTATCAATAATTGTTATTGTAGAAATCCATAGTGCTGTTGTAGAATCCATA
>NW_021578674.1:0-258 GCF_001605985.2 Dendrobium catenatum
TAAGAGAGCATTCAAAGGAGGATTCCTACCACTGGAGTATGAAGACTTCAATCGGTGTTTAAAGGTAAGAATCTCTACTTTTGAATTGGGATTACTTCACTCTTTTCTTTCTTCCTTATAGATTTCTTGTGAGAAGATCTATCAAGGAGATCCGGTTCGCTGCCGACACTTCGAGAGTGTGAAAGGCCGAAGGGTTCGCTGCCTATACTTGGAGAGTGTATACTTGGAGAGTGTGAACAGCCGAAGGGTTCGCTGCCT
>NW_021578675.1:0-387 GCF_001605985.2 Dendrobium catenatum
AGGGTGCGGTTGGCAGAGACAAACACATTGAGGATCAATCGAGTGCAGGTTGGAACCGAGAGGGGTTGTCGAGTGAGGATGGAGTTCGACTACAGGTGTTGGAGGTGTTGTCGGGATTGATCGAGTGAATCAAAGGTGAAGGAAGGTCTGGCTGGGCTGCGGCTGCGGCTTGCGATTCGGCTGGGATGATAAGATTGGTGCAAATAGGATATGTTAAGCAAGTTGACGGATTGGTCGATAGCGATCCTAAGATAGTCAAATAATTTGAAAGCTAGAGAGACCATTGTCTTGTTTGAACACTGTTTTTGCAGTTTTTTTAGTGTTAATATTATGTCATCGATCATATGTTTATTTATTCTCCGGCCATCACACTCCATCAGTTGAGAC
>NW_021578676.1:0-269 GCF_001605985.2 Dendrobium catenatum
TCCTTTACGTTCGGAACATTATCACCACCAATTCCTTACTCAGTTGAATCTACTTCTCTGACATTAAATAAATCAGAGAACAACATTTTCCCTGTTCCATCTTTCACGTTTGGAGATTTTGATTCATTTTTCCTCTTGCTTGCTTCAGAGTTAGATAATTCCGGATTTTCAGACATTAAACAATCAAGAATTACCACATCATTATTGTTTTTGATTCCTCTGGAAGAAGGACTGTTCATCTTCAATGCTAGAAAGGAAGGTGACCCTTC
>NW_021578677.1:0-347 GCF_001605985.2 Dendrobium catenatum
TTGATTAGCCTTCAGACGGTGTTCGGTGATCGCACGTAATAATTTAATCACAAATTGACATTAAAAAGTTGGTTTGCTTTTTTATATGGATATAATGACTCGGAATGTCTTAATTACCAACGCAGCAGCTCCTTATTTTTCTTCATAGCTTGATAAGCTGCTGGTGAGGAATGAAGAGGACTATTGTTGGATTTTCTGCTATGGAATCACGAGGGGATGCAGCATAGAAAAAAAAAATTCATTTGTGTACTTCGGTCGTTCTATCTTTCAAACTTTTATTCTATCCAGTGAACGTACACAGAGGAAGGTTCAGTTTTAGACAAAAAAGTGCACTGAAAAAAATTCGG
>NW_021578678.1:0-386 GCF_001605985.2 Dendrobium catenatum
TATATATGTCAAGGGGCCAACTAGGATATGCTCTAGACGTCAGTCTCAATTCCTCAAAACTTAAAAAACACCCCACCCATCTTTAATAAAATACCATATACATGAATTCAAAGTGCGTAGGTGGTTAGCTAGCTCCATAATCCAAGCTAGGATAAGTCAAGATTTGTATTACATTAGCTATGTTTAATCCCATATTGTTTAGTGCCCAAATTAGGCTTAGGATCTAGGGAGGACTCAAAATCATAAGACCCCACATTTGGGAATATAATCCCACCATTCTAATAAATTGAAAACTTAAATTAAAATTCCTTCAAAAACTAAAAATTTAAAGCCGAACACATATGATAGACTAAGGCATTTCTAAACAATTTAAAAATGCCTCCTAT
>NW_021578679.1:0-1107 GCF_001605985.2 Dendrobium catenatum
GTCGTAGGACTTCTACTCGTCAGCGAACTTCTCCCTATCGTCAGACTTCTGCTCGTCAGCGGACTTCTACTCGTCGTAGGACTTCTGCTCGTCGATGAACTTTCGTTGGTCTTCTACCCGACGTTGTACTTCTACCCGACGTCAGACTTCTCCCTGCCGTCGGACTTCTGCTCGTCAGCGGACTTCTACTCGTCGTAGGACTTCTGCTCGTCGACGAACTTTCGTCGGCCTTCTACCCGACAGTACTTCAACGCGACGTCGGGCTTCTGCCTACCGTCATACTACTAATTGTCGTTGGACTTCTGCCCGTCGATGGACTTTCGTCGGTTTTGTACCTGACGCTGCACCTCTACCCGATTTCGTACTTCTACCGGATGTCAGACTTCTACAAGTTAATAGACTTTTGTCGGTCTTCTGCCCGACGCTGTATGTCTACCCGACGATGAATTCCTACCTGTCATCATACTTCTCCCCGACGCTGGAAGTATGCCCATCATTTCAACCTCCCTCCTTACAAAGGTCTATCCGACCTCTAACACTAACCACCAAACATCGAAACTCCACATGATCTCTCGAAGTAGAGAGGGAGAAGGGGGAATCTCCGGACTTCCTTGCCAGAAAGAGGGGCCTCGAAAAATCAAAGGAATGCCTCAACAGTAAGGAATGAGGGAGAAGAGAAGAAGGGAGAATCTTCGGACTTCCTTGCCAAGAGAGGGGCCTCGGAAAACCGAGGGAAGGCCTCAATAGAAAGGACAGATGGAGAAGAGAAAAAGGGAAATCTCTGGACTTCCTTGCCAAGAGAGGGGCCTCGGAAAACCGAGGGAATGCCTCAATAGAAAGGACAGAGGGAGAGGAGAAGAAGGGAAATCTCCGGACTTCCTTGCCAAGAGAGGGGCCTCGAAAAATGGAGGGAAAGCCTCAATAGAAAGGACAGAGGGAGACAAAGGAGAAGAAGAAAAGAAAAGAAGAGAAGAGGAGAAGAGGAGGAGAGTGACAATTTTTCTAAAGGCCTAGGGGCCTATTTATAGTTTTTGTGAGTGAAGAGGGGAAACTTCTAGAGTTTTCTAGAATTTTCAAAAAATTTGATTTTTTCTGAATTTTTCAAAA
>NW_021578680.1:0-558 GCF_001605985.2 Dendrobium catenatum
ATTTATAGATGAATTCTTTATGCGGAGATAAAGCTTAATATTGTAAATCTTAGCCCCGATAAGAAGTACTATATATTGTTTAGCTAGGAAAGAAGGATGTGACTTCTTTTTCTCTTCTTTGTGAGCTCTATAAGAGATTCTATTGTCTACCGTTTTTGATCAGTAAGAGATTCTTTTCTTTTCTCATGTTCTTGATCAGTAAGCGACTCTTTTCTTTTCTCATGTTCTTGATTAGTAAGAGACTCTTTTCTTTTTTACATTTTTTATCTTTAAAAACCTTAATTTCGAAAAGCATATTTAAAACTATGATAAAAGAGCTTTTAAAAGAATAAGCTGTCTTGGATAAAGGCTTAAAAAGCTTTATTTGGGATAGTTTTCTTACTGTTTTTTAAGATAGTTTTTTTACAACATTTAAACTAAAAAACCGCTTTAAAAAGCAGAAAGAAAGTTATCCCAAATGAAGCCATAGTCAAATATGGCCTGTGTTACATCTTTTCTATAAAGGATTTCATTGAGAGAATATTATTCTGAACAAAAGTGATTAATTTGATATTTGAT
>NW_021578681.1:0-297 GCF_001605985.2 Dendrobium catenatum
CGAGCTCCCGTCCGATCGAACCGGAAGACCGGCCAATTTTTTTTCGAACTTCCAATTCGACGAAGGAACGTCGAGTCCCCTCTCTTTCGCTGGCCCTCGCTCGGTGAAGAAGACCGGCCCTAATCCCGATCTGGGTTCCTTAAGGGGCTCGGCTGGTTATTTGTAAACCAGAAAAGAAAAAAAAAAAACCTCTTTATCTTTCGACCTTTATTGTCGATCAAAAAAATTCTAGGAAGCCTTAATTGCTTTCCAATGTTTGTAATTAACTCCTCTCAAAGTATTGATCAAACTGAGGAA
>NW_021578682.1:0-276 GCF_001605985.2 Dendrobium catenatum
AAAATATAAAAAGAACATACTTCAATTACAATAAACCATAATTTAATCTGTCTTGAAGTCTTCAATAGTCTGGAGTATAATTTCCCTAAAATGTTAGTACACATAAATAACAAAAACAAAATATATACAATATATATTAGGGAAAATAGTAATTAACACAATAATATTTTGGTATCATCAAAAACTCACATGATATAAAAACATAGTTTTGAAATCTAAGATGAAACATGGATTATTTATAGATTTGGGGGGTGGGGGGCAAGTTTGAAAAAAATT
>NW_021578683.1:0-212 GCF_001605985.2 Dendrobium catenatum
AACAACACTTTGATCTTTTGGCCTTGTAGTTAATTCCCAAACTTTATTTCTTACAAATTGATTTAATTCCTCTTGCATGGCCAATATCCAAAATTCATCAGAAAGTGCCTGATCAATATTAGTGGGTTCAATGGTTGAAATAAAGGCTGAATGATTAACTTCCTTATTTAATCCAGGCCTAGTTCTAACACCCTCACTAGGTTCTCCTATGA
>NW_021578684.1:0-235 GCF_001605985.2 Dendrobium catenatum
TCGTATCGGTAATATCAATCAAATCAGTCAATAATATTAATCGTATAAAGAGAATTCATTGGTTCAATAATATCAGTCGGTATAAAATATCAAATCAATACCATTGTTTAAAATTGCGCAATATGAGGCCCGCCTTTGCGTAATTCCAATAAAAAACGCCTCCATGCTTACGCCTCGAGTTTTTTTATGAGGCTTTTCCCTCAACTTGGTTGAGGCCCGCCTCGCCTCACTGGCA
>NW_021578685.1:0-202 GCF_001605985.2 Dendrobium catenatum
TATATTGTTGGGTATACTAGTTGGATTTCTATTTTCTTCATTGTCTGCAATTAGTTTACATAGTGAAATGAATTTGGGCTTTGCCCTCATTTTACCCAAAAAAATAATATTAATATTTTTATATTTTTAAATAACATTATTTTTATATATTTTTAATTTGATATAATATATTTATATATACATATAAGCATAATGAAGCATT
>NW_021578686.1:0-248 GCF_001605985.2 Dendrobium catenatum
TTATTTAACCATTATCACTTTCTTGGTCTGATGCTTCTGAGACCAGATCTGCCCATGAAATTTTTTGCCTTTCATTATTTCCCCAGTTCAAAGTTTGTTTCGCCTTGCCCTTTTCTTTCGTAGGAAGAATTCTTAAATTAGGGCACTCATTTTTCATATGTCCAGGTTTCCTACATCGAAAACAAATAATGTCAGAAGAAATATGGACATCCTTACCATTTTTACCTTTTTTCCACTTTTGCTTGTGC
>NW_021578687.1:0-290 GCF_001605985.2 Dendrobium catenatum
GTGATCATTGATATTGAATGTCATGTGGAGCTACAGAGTTTTTTAAATATTTAAGCTTTCTTCAAACTCAAGTCAATTTCTCTTTTAGATGAAGAAGTGTGATACATTTATAATTTTTTGGGCATTGTACTTTAATAAATTTGGTCAAATTTTTATAGCACTTCATCGGATGGCTTATATTGAATCTTTTGATTATGTATGATTCATTCGACAATTTAGTGTCTTAATGACCTTAAAATTAAATGAATTTAGGCTTGTTGCGTCCAGGAGTATTTGCGGCGGTAGAGAAA
>NW_021578688.1:0-364 GCF_001605985.2 Dendrobium catenatum
ATTATATTAGAATATATTTATTAAAAGCATATTTCACTTTAGATAAATTAAAATATCTGTTATTTGTGAATGGAATTTAAATATCAAGTTGTTATGCAAGTAAAAATAAATATTTAAGTATTAGATATTTAAATAGGTAAAAATCATGTAGTATGTCTTTAAATCCGAGAGATTATTCTGTGCGGTGTCCTGACGTGTCTGAAGGTGGACGCGTCTGAAGGTGTATTGGGTGATGTGGCACGCCCGGATTGGCCTCCGGACATGTCTAGACACTATACATAATAATTTTTCCTTTAAATCCTCCTATTATCTAACCATAGCTTTTATTATTTAAATTGTTATTCTTGGGAGTTCAGGTTGCTCA
>NW_021578689.1:0-236 GCF_001605985.2 Dendrobium catenatum
GAGCGAATCACGTTTGTTGTAAGCTGTTTGACTCTATGGATCTCTAGATATTCACTCTAGATGTCACACCGAGATTTCATTTAGTGGATCTCCAAAATTTTATTTGGATGTCACACTAAGATTTCTATTTAGTGGATCTCCAAAATTTCAGTTGGATGTCACACTAAGATTTTCGTTTAGTGGATCTCCAAAATTTTATTTGGATGTCACACTAGGATGTTCATTTAGTGGATTTC
>NW_021578690.1:0-684 GCF_001605985.2 Dendrobium catenatum
CGCAGAAGCGAGAAGCTGGCTAGGGTAGGCTAACAGACCCGGGTCAACTTCGGGTTGATTTCAGGTTGCCGGGTCAATCCAAACCCAACCCGTTTTTTCAAACGGGTCAAATATCTGAACCCGAACCCGACCCGTTTGCTAGCCGGGTCGACCCGAACCCGTATTATTTCGGATCGGGTCCAGGTCGGGTTTCGTGTCGGGTCAAAAATTGACACCCCTACTAAAGCTAGAGGGGAGGAGAGAGGAAAAAAAGAGGTGAAAGAAGTCAATTCATCCTAAAGATATTAAATCCCAAAATAGCCTTCCAACTTTTCCTTTAAGTTCAATTTAATCACATTTCCTTAATTTGTCCATTCAAATATGCATAATTGATTCAAAAAAATCTCCAATGTAGAATTTATGATACAAAATCGTTCTCAATTTATAATAGCTCACTATATAACACTGATATTAATTGAGTCCTTGATGGAATATTCCGAATCAATTTTATATAGTTAATGGACTAGATTGGAGATATACGATGCTCTAGAATTAAATTGTCCACATAAAAATAGTCGTGGGGCCATTTTGAGACTAAACCCTTTACTCAAGTTTCCCCTATTTATGAAAAGATTTTTCCATCTTAAGAAAAACAAAAGTAAGTAATAAAAAAGAGACCACCGAAAATTCTACAAATCAAAAAAG
>NW_021578691.1:0-214 GCF_001605985.2 Dendrobium catenatum
TCTCCCAAATTACAAATTGGTTTGAAGATTCAAAAATTGTAAATGAAGCCAAAGCAATTTTCCAAGTTGTTAATATACCACCAGACTTCCCTATAGAGGGAACCTGGAAAAAATCCCATCCATATCCAATTAACATATCAATATCACTTCTATTGAACAAAGTGACTTTAGTTTCTAGCAAACCCATAAATAAAATACCATTTTCTTTGACAAT
>NW_021578692.1:0-367 GCF_001605985.2 Dendrobium catenatum
TGTGTATGAGTAGCCTTCAGATGGATGAAGGCTAGTAACTTTGTAAGATATATATGAGCTTTTAGTGGTGAAAGATTTTCAATCTCAGGATGATTGAGAAAAAATTTTAATTTTAGGATAATTGAGAAATATTTTCAATCCAAAAAAGGTAGAAGGTGCTATCAAAATGGTGCACAAAAATTAGTTCAATTTAATCACAAGTTAAGCTCAGTGGATATCAACTTCAATGATAAAGTTTGTGCTTTCTACTTATTATCATCGTTATCAAAAAGTTGGGTCGGAACTGTATGTGGATATTCGACAATGAAGCTTAATCATATTTGTGACTTAATATTGAACGAGAATATTAATATATAAAGATATTAAT
>NW_021578693.1:0-1148 GCF_001605985.2 Dendrobium catenatum
TCACAAGAAGAACACAAGTGTGGACACAATTTTTTTTAATATCAAATCTTCATCCCTTTTACAATAGCTTAAGGCCTTATATATAGGCCACAATATGAGAAAAATTAAAAATTACAAAAATTGCCCCTTGGGCCACAACACCCAAATAAACTAACCTAGGGGTAAAACAGGAAACATATCAAATAAGAATTAAAATGCAGAAAATAACTCATAATTGAAAATTTAAATAATGGCTGTCGATTTATGATGCTGCCTGTGATAGATGCGCCAAATCTTTGTACCGATGTCCGCATCATTCTCCCCAGGTGGGAGAATTCTTGACTCCGTTGAGTAAGCATCACAACTGCTCATGTACAACTCTGGATTGTTATTTGGAAGCACTAAACCCAATGACCTTTTTGCAACAATTTTCAAACAGCCCCGGTTGCCCACAAGGTCAACTTGCTTGTTGCACTTTAGCTCGCCAATTATGGATGTCACTTCCAGAGCTTCATCCATATTCTCCATTATAGGAGTTTTAACTGGGTCAGGAGAAACCTTTGCTTCTGTAGGAGTTGCAATTGAAACAATCAAATCTCCCTCTGTATTATTTGCAGTCACGCATTCCTCCTTGTCAAACAATTCATCTTATTCTTCATGTTCTTCCTTGATCACCTTATGTTCCTCTTTGATTTGCACAGAGATTGGGAAATTGAAAGCTTCATTGGCCTCCATCCATTTGTCCACTCTATCCCTTATCTCTCTGTCTCTTAGTGCCCTTTTTCTATCCTTTGAGGAAGGGGATCTTGCAGGTGTGTAAAGCCATGGGTCAGTCCTACCTCGCACTAGGTTATCGAGTCGTTCGATTGTTTGATGGTGGAAGTCAGCTAAGTTCGCTTGATTCTCCTTGAGATGTTGACTAATGGTGCCTAGTTGACCTGCCACCCAGTCTAGAGTCCTTCTAAGTCGATCCGAGTCCATGCTCTGATACCAAACTGATGTAGAACGAAAAGGAGGGTTTGCTAAGGAGAGGATCCCCTCTCCAAAAATCTGACAGCAAGCCTATCCCCTCTCCAAAAATTTGACAGCAAGCCTAGGTGAGGCCCAAACTTCCTCTCCTATATTATGAAAACAATTTAAGAATTTTCAACAAAGAATTCTGAGAGGAT
>NW_021578694.1:0-406 GCF_001605985.2 Dendrobium catenatum
AAAATAGTGGGAGAGAAATACTAGAATATTATTAAGAGCAATATTGTAATATATATTTCTTTTTTTATCTAGAGAAAATTACTATGATTTATACAATCATAGATGTGAATTTACTTTAGTTGAATCATATAAAATCTGATTAGCAAAGCTTTTCTATTATATATAATTATTTAGGCATTTTCTAAATTTTTAGGGGATGACAGGCACACTGTCTCTCCTAAAGCTTCTTTTAGGACACTTCTCTTACTGTTTTCTGAAACAGGGTTATAGTACAAAATTTTATAATTCAAGAAATATTTATACTCGAAAGTTGTTTTAGAAAATAACAAAAAAGTTATCCCAAACAAACCCTAAGTCTCCTTGATTCATGATAAGTCAAGATGATTCATTAAAATTATTTCGAGAC
>NW_021578695.1:0-298 GCF_001605985.2 Dendrobium catenatum
ATTAAAAAGATGGATCAACTATCTTGAAAATTTTGACCCAGTACACTTGAGAAATAATATGATTTCCTTCAAAGTAGCAAGTCCAGGTGGCAAGACCTTATCAATATAAATTATATTTCCACAATCTCTTAAAGGAAAGAGATTATTGTGGGGTCTGCACTACCCCTAACTAGTGCTGCATCATCTCACTCTAAGGATCTATCGCGATAGGACCCCTTTTAGAAGTCAAATTCAAATGGTGTCACTATCTGACAAGATCTCAGATCCATCATTATTCCCCTCCCTAATTACTAGTGAT
>NW_021578696.1:0-528 GCF_001605985.2 Dendrobium catenatum
ATGAAAACTCTAGATAATAAAATTATGGGATCTTTATCTCATCATCATCATTCATTTTAAGTTTAAAGTGAAAATTTTGAACATATAGTAATTTGGTTGTTACCATGCACGATGCAATCAGTTTATAACTATTAGCTTAAATTAAAAGTTCTCTTTTTTTATTGGGACAATAAGTGCTTGCACCTCGAAGAACCTGAAACTTGATCATAAAGTTCGTAAAATGAGGGCGAAATTTAAAATTTTGACTTGAGAAGCTAAAAAAACTGAGTTCAGATTTCTATATACTATTGTAACTTCAGCTAATTGAGGCATTAAAATATCATCAATACTTAATGAGTAGGGGTTAATGTGTTTGATTGAGGCTTTTAGCTTAATATTACAAAGAAAGAACCAATATTTTGAAAGCCATATCAGATGGCCAGTTCAACCAAAATTTGTTCGACTAGCTAGTTCGTTTTATTTTTAAAATCGGTTTCGTAATGAGTCGGAAAAAACATACTCGAACCAGTAGTTTGACCGTCAAATTGT
>NW_021578697.1:0-228 GCF_001605985.2 Dendrobium catenatum
ACTTTGGTTTCTTTTTGCTTTATGATATTTTTGTTACAAACATATTTTTAGATTATGATTTTGATGATAGCAAACAAATCTTGTTTCACTATGACTGCCTTTTTTCTACTGACTTTTCAGGACTCAAAGATCGGACGGAAATCAGGATCAGCTAAAGACTAGGTAGATTAGGGTTGAGTCAGTCTGTAATTTTATTTTTTCCTTCTTGAGTCAATTGTAATTGTTTGA
>NW_021578698.1:0-394 GCF_001605985.2 Dendrobium catenatum
ATGCCTCAAGCAAGCTCGACTCTCGCTCCCGTAAATGTGTCTTTCTCGGCTACTCCACAACGCACAAAGGATACTGCTGCCTGGACATTCAATCAAATACAGTCTACATATCCAGACACGTCACGTTCCAAGAAGATATCTTTCCATTCAAGATCACGAACCAGACTAATCAAACTACCACACCACCCTTGCACCAATCGCCACTTCTTCGCACTCCAGCATCCACAATATCCTCCTCACTAACCGAACACCAACCCGTATCACAGACAAACATTCCCCAACCAATTCAGCCTCAATCACCAATTCCATCCACGCCGCACAGCCCATCCACGTCCGTAACACCACCCATCCCACTTGTCCGAACTCATCAAATGCACACGCGTCTCATGTCAGG
>NW_021578699.1:0-255 GCF_001605985.2 Dendrobium catenatum
AAGAATGTTGCTTCTACTACTCATGACCTGTATAACATGACAAGGAGACAAATGGTGCTTCGGAAGTGCTAGATAATGATAAGGAAGGAGAAGAACAAGATCTCTACTACCTTAAACACCAAACTCTATTCAAAGTCAATGTTAAGTTGGAAATTCCCACATCCGACAACATTGTCAACGTAGAGAAGGTGGATAATTGGGTGGATCTATTTTGAATCTTTGATGTTATTTTTCTATTTACAAGTATGCTTTTGC
>NW_021578700.1:0-1027 GCF_001605985.2 Dendrobium catenatum
TCTTTACCAAAAGCTTAAAGAATTTACAAAGCCAAGAGAATTCAGATACTATAGCTTGATTTCATAACCTGATTCTCTTATGAAAGTGAGAACACCTATCAAATGTTTCATAAAGCTATTACATATGAGCAAGTTGATTGTAAAAAAGCAGTTTCTTGCCAAAAAATAGAAAACAATGAGAAAAGTATAAAAAAATAGTAGCCGAAAAAAAATATAATTGAGATTGTGGTTTGAAAAGCAAAGCTTTGAGAAAGAGACCCTAAACTCACTTTGTTCCACATACAAAAAATATATATAAACAAACATAAATTTATATGAGAGCAAAAATTTTATGGCACTCAATGTAACAAAAGCTCATTAGAACAACATTAATACAATGTTACAATAGAAGCCTTACATATAATGTTAAAAGATGCAAATAATATAATTTTAGTCATCTTTAACTACTAAATAAAGTGAGATACTTTAGAAGAAAGAACATGGAAAAGAGCTACAAGCAAAACTCAGACCACATACTAAGAGACAAACTAATCGAAACCAATAAACCCAAGAAACAAGACATTAATAAGATCTAATTTATCATTCTTTAAACTTAAAGCCAGGTTAAGTTAGAAGGGTGAAGTATTTTGAATGTACAAGAGAAATCAAATAAAATTAAACTTTAAATAGAGCGTGCAACCAAAAGAAGCATCTTGAGAAATAAAACTGTAGAAGTATATGAGTTCAAACAAAAAAAAATTAAGAGTTCAGTAGGTCAAAATTATTAATAAGAAATATCTATCAGTTACTTTGTCAAAAACTAGTTCTAGCAAATAAATTATAAAGAATCAAATCATATTAAATAGTTAAAATATTAAATGAGAAATAATCAGACTTATCATCATTATTCCGATCAAATAAATAACTAAAAATAAGAAAAAAACTAAGTCAACCATCCAAAAAAACCAATATAGAATCATATAGCAGTAAATTTGGGAAGGTCCCAATACCAAATACAACAAAGCTTAGGCTGAGAGGTCTCAAAAGC
>NW_021578701.1:0-220 GCF_001605985.2 Dendrobium catenatum
TTAAAATCTCAAAGATACAAAAAGCCTATCCAAAATGTCCCTGCAAGACAGGGGGCATTTTAAATATTCATTTGGGTCAACATCGTGCTATACGCCAAGATCCCCAAATGAATATTTAAAATCTTATATTCCAAATCTATTCCATGCTGAAATGTCCCTGCGAGACAGGGGGCATTTTAAATATTTATTCGGGTCGACATCGCGCTGCATGCCGAGATCC
>NW_021578702.1:0-862 GCF_001605985.2 Dendrobium catenatum
GCAAAAGATATTCAAAAATGTTGAATAAGAGCTCTTAAATAGAAGAGCTTCAAAGGAGCTCATTAATTGCAAGTTGCTGACTATATCATCCCAGACGATATGGAAATCGTCCTGGCCGATCAGTACAAATCTCAAAAGATCGGCCAGAGCATCGCCCTGAATGCATACTGGACAATTGAAAATTGGCTTGATCGTCCAGAACGATCTCACGATCATCCAGTCCGATCAGTTCAAATTAGAGGAAAATCGTCCAGAGCATCGCCCTGAATTTAAGCTGTCCTATCCCGATCGTCCAGCACATCGCCCTGAATTTAAGCTGGCCGATATTTATCATCTAGAAGTAACTAAGGTTTTTGAATAGAACATCCTGGCCGATCCTGCGATCGTCCAGGACGATGTGATCATATCAATCATCCTTAATTACTTTTTTGATTTGTCTGATTAATAAAGGCATAATTGTGAATATCGTCCAAGCCGATCCAAGATCGTCCTGGTCGATTGCTAAAAATACAGAATACCTTAATTGTTTATGATGGCAATTTCTTTCTATTTTGATCCTATCGTCCTGGCCGATTGGCTAATGATGGCTGCCTTAATTAAGAACCCCTTATTAGATTTTCTGTTTTAAGCCCGATCGTCCTGGACGATGTAAATATCGTCCTGGACGATTTGAGTAAAAACAAAAATTCCAAGTCTCTCAAGTGTGTGTGTGTGTGTAGGGTTACTTAACATCAATCTCTTTGAACATTACAAATTGACTCAAGAAGAGAAAAAGCAAAGTATAGACTGACTCAACCCTAACCTACGCAATCCTGAACTAGCTTTGTTTGTTCGTCCGATCTTCGATTCCTGAAAAGTTAAA
>NW_021578703.1:0-530 GCF_001605985.2 Dendrobium catenatum
AAAATAATTGCACTAAAGGCGCACAAATCGGATTCTAAATCTTTTGGGTCTGAAAGCGATGAAGTTGCCTTCATCACAAGGCAATTCAAAATCTTTATAAGGAAGAAACAAAAGCATCATCAATGTTGGAGAAAAGGTAAGGATCATAAACATGTTAAATGATCTTCTGATGTTGTTTGTTTTGAATGCAGGAAACCTGGACAAGTGAGATCCGATTGCCCGACACTTCAAGATAACTCAAGCAAAGAAAAGGAAAAAGGTGAGGAGAAAGCTAAGACTAGGAAGGACAAGAAGAAAATCCAAAGGGGTTTTTGGGAAGAATATGGTACTGACTCCTCTGAGATTGAACTAGAGGAAGAAACTACAAACTTGTGTTTTATGGGAGAAAATCAAAGTGATGAGGAAGAGGTATGTAAACCATCCTATGATGAATTATTTGAGATATGTGAGAAAATACATGCATCATAAAAAAAAACTCAAGAAAACTCATGCTAGCCTAAAATTAGAACATTCGAATCTATAAAAAGAGC
>NW_021578704.1:0-495 GCF_001605985.2 Dendrobium catenatum
TTCTAGGACTCCTTATATAGAAAGGACATGAAAACCGCTAAAAAAACTGCTAAAAACATGTTTTTCTGCGCACTGGATCGTCCCGTTCGAAATTGAGTTAATACGAATGAACTGAGTAAAAAATTGTCCCGTACGAACCATTTGTTCATCTGTACGAACCAATTTCGTCCTGGACGAAATTGGTTCATCCCGGGACGAAAAAATTCGTCCGGTACGAATAGTTATATCAAAAGTCGGTTTCGAAAACTTCAGAATATTGCCAGAAACTGCCATAGTCGGTTCCCATCGTCATGGACGAACAGGACTTCATCTGGACGAAATTTTTACTGAAAGTAACTCATCCTGGGACGAAAAATGATTTCGTCTGGACGATCATTCCTAGTTCCTGTTCGTTCCATTGCTCATATAAGGAGATAACTGATCTGATCGTCCTGTACGAACAATGTTCGTCCCGTACAATCAGTATAAAAACTTTTTCAAGATCTCCTTTAAGTG
>NW_021578705.1:0-200 GCF_001605985.2 Dendrobium catenatum
TTCTTAACACGAAAGCAATCAAAAAATTGTTCTATATGAAGTCTCTTAGGCTTCGGGTTTGTTTGGGACGGCTTTCTTACTGCTTCTTAAAACAGCTTTCCAGCACAAAAATTATTTTTTTTGAACTAGAAAGCTACTTTAAGAAGCAATAAGAAAACAATCCCAAACGAAGTCTTCGTTTGGGACGACTTTCTTGTTGC
>NW_021578706.1:0-1378 GCF_001605985.2 Dendrobium catenatum
CATCCCTAACGAACTTTCAAGTGCCATCTAAGCACTTTCAGAAGGCAAACCCTAGTATAAATTTCAGACAGTTTTGTTAGAGATAAATTGTTTCTAAGAGTGGTAGAGAATATGACAAAAGATAAAAAATTTTAATTAAATTTCTTTCTCTATTACATTAAAATGATAAGGCCAAAGGCTTTTTTATACTTGTACAAAGATTATTCTAGAAACACAATCTAGAGATTTTTTATGATATAAGTTTAACTAACAACTACTATGAGTTATTTCATATTCTAAACATTTCTTCCATATAATTTTCTTGATACTTAATTAATTTTGGTTTACAATTTCAAACAAGTTTTCTGATGCATAGGAGATAGAAAGTTGGGGTTGGAGGGAAGGAAAGGAGGTTTTTCAACTCGTTTATGGGATTTGAGGCTCTCCAGCTCCCACAAAACACCATGCAAGAAAGCACTCAAGACTGTTAAGAATGTAAATAAGCACTCCTGTAGAACACTGGGCTTAGTTATGCCTCCAGTGTCTGTAAAGAAAAATTCTCCTCAGTTAGATAGTGAGAAGGTAGTTAAAATAGAATAAAATCTTTCTTATGACCACAACATTTGAAAATTCATTAGGGATGTTAAGCCCAATGAACTTAGTCCCAAGCTAACCAAGAGGGGGGTGAATTGGTATTTTAAAAATTTCTTTTCACAAAGAACAAAAATCACATAAACCAAAAACACCCCACGAGAAAAATAAATGCCAAAATTAAAATGCGGAAGCAAGAAAATAAGAACACAGAGATTTAAAGTGGTTTGGTCAACTTGACCTACGTCCACTCCTTGGAGGCACCCTCCAAGTATTGCACTACAAAATGTGACTCTCCTTTAGCCCCCACGGCTAGGCGGAGAAGCCCTCACAAGAACCTTCTTTTTGCCACCCCGGCAAGGCAGAGAACCTATCTCCTTTTGCTTCCTCCTAAAGCTGGCAGAGAACCACAACCAAAAGCTAACTCCTTACCTCTACCGACCCTTCCATGAACAAGAACTTCTAGACGAAGAAGAAGCAGAGCGATCCTTGAAGCAACCCTTGTGAATCACCTCACAAGCTCCCCCTCACAATATCCTCTCTCTCCCTCTTTCTCTTTCTCTCTTCAAGGCCTTCTCAGGTCAAGGCAGCAGCCAAAGGTTTTTTCAAAACATTGAACAAGAGCTCTTAAATAGAAGAGCTTCAAAGGAGCTCATTAATTGCAAGTTGCCGACAATTTTGTCCGGGCCGATATGGACATCGTCCTGGCCGATCAGTACAAAACTCAGAAGATCGGACAGAGCATCGCCCTGAAGCAAAACTGGACAATTGAAAATTGGCTTGATCGTCCAGGCCGATCTCACGATCG
>NW_021578707.1:0-314 GCF_001605985.2 Dendrobium catenatum
TCTGGTGGAACTCCGGGTTTCACGTGGTGGTCTGGCGAAACTATGTGCATCAGGTGGTGGTCCGGTGGAACTCCGGGCGTCAGGTGGTGGTCTGACGGAACTCTATGCATCAAATGATGGCCCGACGGAACTTCGGCGTTAGCGGTGGTCCGGCGGAACTCTGGGCTTCTGGTGGTGGTCTGGCGAAACTATGGGCGGTGGTCAAGGAGGAGCGAGGAGGCAAGAACGATCTTCGATCTCTCTCTTGCTTTCTTGCTTAGGGGTCCCCTTTTCAATAGGAATGAGGGGTCTATTTATAGATTTCCTAAAGTGGC
>NW_021578708.1:0-316 GCF_001605985.2 Dendrobium catenatum
AAATTAAGCATAATTGCAAAGGAAATTCTACAAATATATGCATCAACGACGGTGCATATGACAATTATTCATTATTAAATTTATTTTATTCTTATTTTAGAATAAACATTTTTTCTGATATTTTAACACCCACACTTGCATTGATCATCGCTAATGCACTTACTAGGCTTAAACGGCGACCTCGCACATACACTCGCACAACTTTCCTCGGTGCACCCTTGTAATGTTCTGGTGGTCCCGCATGCATATTTCTCCGCATCAGTCCTCTTGGCGGTTGCCTTTTGCATTATCCCTATTGAATCATGTTTGCATTCTA
>NW_021578709.1:0-204 GCF_001605985.2 Dendrobium catenatum
CATCCTTGCCCGGTGAGATGTTGCCTCCAACCTGTTCCAGCACTCTTTCCACTTCTTCTACACAAAAATTTGCTTAGCTACCTTCTATCCTCTTCATTCAATTGAGCATTGACCTCAGGCCATCCGTGGATGCTACAGTTCTTAACTTCCCATTTCCAACAGAAAATTTTGAAAAAGGAGTCTTCAATCTATTCTTGTTCTTCC
>NW_021578710.1:0-226 GCF_001605985.2 Dendrobium catenatum
ATGGAAAAAATTTTCCGACGAGTTTTTCGATGGATAGGTTTTCCGACGCTCGATTTACCGACGAAGATATTTCGTTGAAAATCTGCCATAAAATTTTGAAATATGCTGAAAATTTTATAATTTTCAGCAGGAAATTCAACATGAACTACATGACTTTGTTGTAGTCGGGAAGACCGTAGTATGGTGACGGTGGTAGAGAGGACCATATTTGGCTGATGATGTAGGC
>NW_021578711.1:0-318 GCF_001605985.2 Dendrobium catenatum
GGGCTTTGAAAAGATAACCATCCTCCAATAGGAAATCATCCACAAAGCGCGTGCTGCCTATGGACAAGAGAGTGTAGGTCTCTTTGAAGTCGGGGCATTCTAAATAATCCCTCTTTATTTAGTCAAATCCCACGACTTCTGCTCTCATTTCAGTGGTGTTCATCATACGACGACTGAGAGCATCGGCAGCTTTATTTTCAACTCCTGCCTTGTGTCTAAGGGTGTACGTGTATTCCTGAAGGAACTCAACCCATCGACCATGGCGTGCATTCAACTTCTTCTGGGAGTTGATATAACGCAGAGCTTCGTGATCCGAGA
>NW_021578712.1:0-329 GCF_001605985.2 Dendrobium catenatum
CACTCTTTCACTGTTCTCACACTAGAATATTTAAAGAGAAACTCTAATTAACCACCAAGGGATGTAACCTTTAATGAAAAATGAGAAAGAAAACTTCCATCCCATCTCGCAGCTTTGTAGAATCAAGTTTGGAGAGCCTCGGTGCTCCACTCTTTATCACAAACATTGGGGTCTAGAGCGCCGTATAACTCCACTCTATGTTTGTCTTCAAGGAAACTATACATCATCACAGTGCTTGGGTATATAATGCCACAATGATGTATGGTTGTATGGGAAAAAATCGGGTACAAAGCACCCAAACCTAAGCAAGTGATTGAGGACCCCTATAA
>NW_021578713.1:0-360 GCF_001605985.2 Dendrobium catenatum
GGAAGGGTAGTGCCGGGGGAGGTGGTGGTGAATGGCGTCTGATGATCGTCCAAGTGTAGTCACGAAACTGTCGGTCGAAGATGCATACGAGAATCAGGACGACTCGTTCCAAATACTCTTCAATTGTGGCGTCGTCTTCAAATCCTACGTCAAAGCAAGGAGATCGTAGGATATCAATGCTCCCGTCGTCGTGGAACACTAATCCCCATTCAAGCTCCGGATCCGCCATTCAACATTGAGGGAGGGCGGGAAGAAGACAAGGGAAGGAGAGTGGAGCCAGGAGCTAGGGGAAGACCAAGAGAAAATCTGAATTTGAATTTCAGATTTTCTTGGGTTGGAGGGAGAGGTTAATTGCAATAG
>NW_021578714.1:0-489 GCF_001605985.2 Dendrobium catenatum
CTCTTTTATTCCTTTGGGTATAGCATGAAGGTCAACAGAAATAAGTACATATTTTTCAACTTTTTCACTCTCTCCTTGCTTCTCTTCTCACATGCACCGTTCTCACTCTTGTCCTAATTAAAAAAAATATAAGAGAAAGCAAGTTATATCCGGCAAGGGACGCAACGCTCGAGACAAATGAGAAAAATAGTTGTTCAGTGCATCTCGCAGCGTTGCAGAGCCAGTTTGGGATGTTGCAACACTCAAACCTCTGCCTTTCACCGTTGCAGTGCTTTGCTCTCTATCATTCAGCGCTCAGGAACACAACGTCGGGGCGCTGGAGTATACAACATTGGGGAGCTGTACAAAAAAAAATTCGGGAACCCAACCAAGGGTAAACACCACACACCCCCAGCGAGCATGAGAAACTTGAGGTCCGAGGTAACAAAATAATTCGATTGATCAACACAATTAGATTCCACTCATAACAAGGATATATATGATGATCCT
>NW_021578715.1:0-1214 GCF_001605985.2 Dendrobium catenatum
TATAGTGACTCCACTATGGGCGGTGGTGGTATTATCAGAGATAGTGATGGTAATCTTATTATGGCTTTTGCTGACCCTCTTCAGAATGGGGATGTTTTCCATGCTACTAATTTGGCTATCATCTATGGTTTAAGATTATGTATTTCTCTTAACTTAACTTATGTGCTTATTGAGGTTAATTCTAATTATAATTTCCAATTCTTAAACTCTGGTGATGATATGGGTTGCAGTACTGGCCTTTTTTATAAGGCTAGAGAGATTAAGAATGTTTTGAATTTTTTTTTTGAAATATTCATTATGACATATTTGCAATGAGGGTAATGTTTGTGCTTCTTGGCTTGCTAATTGGGGGTGTGGTCTTGAAGATTTTTTGGATCTGATTGGGACCAACCTTCTAAGTATCTGAAAGGGCATATTAATCTTTATCACTTTAGTGTTCCCTATGTTAGAACTTAGGTGGTTTTGGTGGCCTTGCCTGTGGTTATGGGCTTTGTTTCATGTTGTTTCGGTGGCTTGGTTTTGTTCTATCTGATGCCTTTGTTGATTTGATTTTTTTGGTTGCCTAGTTGAGCAAGAGCAATTTTGGTCTTTTCTATGCTTCTTTGTCTTCTTTAATCACAGCTGGTTGGGTGGTTTGTTGGTTGTTATTTCGAGTTCTTTCCTCCAGGTTGTTATTTCCTACCTGGGGTTGTTGCTGTTATCTTTCTGGTTTTTGAAGATTTCCTATTCTGTTAGCTGGCATTATTTTTTATGCTTCTATAGTGGGGCTTTTTCTCTGGCTACATATTTGTGTAGGTGATGGTTTGTTTGCTCCTTATATTGGATTTATTGGGTTCTTGTTGGTGGAATTGCTTCCTGGTTGTCGTTCTCTAACTGAGGTGTTTCATTTGATTGCTTTGTTTGTTGAATCAGTACCATTGTTGGATTGAGTGGGTTATTTTTCTAGAGGATTAGTTGTTGGACTGGGCATTGCTGCCTTTGTGCCTAGTAGGGTCGGTTCTTACTAAGGTGTACTATGCTTTTGTTGGTTTTCAGTGCTCAAATTTTCTTGGCATTTTGGTGGTTGTCTTTTTACTAGTCATACCTATAACCTGGGTGGCCTTGGTATTTATGATAGTTGTGATGGCTGTGGGCATTTGTATTCCCTTTATACTTATTTTAGTGTCTACATTGGGTTGGCCTGTTTTATGTGCTCTCTCACTTGGTGGGTTGTT
>NW_021578716.1:0-299 GCF_001605985.2 Dendrobium catenatum
CCTAAACTCCCCCTGAATTAATGAACATATTAAAATAAGGAGGCATTAAAAATTATTTTTGTTTTCAAAATTTTTAGATATACAAAACAAAACAAAACAAACACACATACACTAAACAAAATAAACAATTTCTCCCCCTTTTTGACAACATCAAAAAGTTAAGAAGAAAAAGACTAGAAATGTAAACAGACATGAAAATCATTTAAAAATTTAACCTTTAAAGTGATTGACATAAAGTATGCAAATAAAATTAAAACATTAACAAAATCATAAAATTCATAGAATTTAAGAAGTGATAT
>NW_021578717.1:0-279 GCF_001605985.2 Dendrobium catenatum
GCTTGATTTCCACGGTTTGGCAACACAGCCAGTAACGGTTGTGAAGGTTGCCAAGGAAATAGGTGAGCTGGGAGGGGAGAAGGGGCTCACGGCTTGGCTGTGCTGGGATAAAGGAACGGAGGGGGAAGGCTGCAGGCTTGGTGGCTGGGAAGATCACGGGTAATGGGGCCGACCAAAGGTGGCCGGTGGTGGAGGGCCTGCTGTCGCCGGTGGGGAGGTAGGGAGGGGTAGACGGCGGTAAGCCAAGGGGAGAAAAATTGGGGAGATCTCCAAGGAATC
>NW_021578718.1:0-440 GCF_001605985.2 Dendrobium catenatum
TCAGCCTTTTTCTATTCTCTTCCACTGAATAAAGATTTTTATTAATTAAATTTAGAATCAATGGAGTAATTTTGATTCCAAGTTTTATTAATAAGGGAAAATTCCTCACATATTAATATAAATTGATCAAAATAAATTTCCTCATACATAACAATATCTTTAAACAAAATTCAAGGGTCAATTTGTATTAGGATATCGAACAATTTTTTTTCAACTCACACACACATCACGCTAGACTCGAACTCAATACCTTTTGGTTGGTAGCCAAAGCTTCCAACCAACAGACCAATGTGAGTTGCATGATATTTTAACCTCAAAAATGATGATCTCTCACAATGATTTAACCAACAATATTTTAGAAGTAGTGAGATTTTATTGCTGAAAATTATGGTTTCATTTGGGACAACTTTTTTACTGCTTCTTAAAACATTTTTTTATTA
>NW_021578719.1:0-276 GCF_001605985.2 Dendrobium catenatum
TCGGAATGCAACGAAATTAATTTTAGAAAATCCTACGTGAAATTCTGATCGTTTTGGTATATAGAACTAATGCCCGATTTTCACTAATTTTGGAGTTATTATTTTTAGAAGTGTAAGAATACCAAAACTACCCTTCATTATTCCTTCTGCCGAAATTACTTAAGTGAGGGCAAGGGAGTCATTTAGCAAACTCCAAATCCTCTTAATGGCATAACCGAGCCCTCCCTCTCCATTCTCATGCGTGAAACCAAGCGGACCGAACGGGAGCGGACGGAC
>NW_021578720.1:0-1048 GCF_001605985.2 Dendrobium catenatum
CATTGAAGTGAATATCTCATGAGTAAAATTTTCACTTCTCTCTTCCTTCTATGTTTTCATTTCTTTTTTGCCCGACTTCTCTTATGGGCATTCATTCTTCTAATTTGACTGATAGGTTTCATCGGTTTACATCCATTTCACTATCCCCTTGGATGGCCCCTTCGGGGACCGTTTCTTGCTTCCTGGATGGTTGTTTCTAGCAACCAGGGGAGTTTTGCCCACTTCACATGTAGTTTTGTTTGTTATGAGCCATTTTTTTATTTTTGGTTATTGGTTTTCTTACCTTTTTGATAGAGCTTTGATAGAAAATATGACAATGTTTGTTCTAAGTCATATTTGTATCTAATTAAAAAAAATTCTTTTAATTTCATTGCATATCTAAATTAACAAAATCAGCCTATAAATAATGTAAATAATAAGAAAAAATAAGCATTTCAAACAACGTAGAACATAAAATTAAGATGAAAGGAATGAAAATGATATGCAATCTTTATATGAAGGACCAAAAACATCTCCAAATTATGAAAATGTTCTAATTTAACCCCATTCTTTTCAAAGAGAGATCTAGATAATCCCATCATATAAAGTAATTAAAGTTTGACGTAATGGTATTATAAATTAGAGTATTTTTGAAATATTTTTTTAATTTGAAATTTATAATAAATCTATTTTTATAGTACCCAATGAAATATGCAAACACAAATCTAAGCAATGAACTATACAATAAATAAAATATGCATAAAATTAAAGAAATGCAACCCAAAATTTTATATTGGTTTCAAAACTTGACCTATGTCCACTCCCTAAGATCCTCCTACTTGAGAATTTTATGAGAGAACGCTCCTTCTGTACTCAACAAGGTGAAAAAGATTTTCTCCATTCCCAAATGGTGAATGAACTTTACAAGCTCTTCCTTCCTGAATAACCTAGACTCCCTCTTTCTATTTCCCAGCACAACAAAGATGCCTCCCTCATTCTACTTCCTGCATGACAGAGATCCCTTCACCCTTCATCTTGTTTAGTCTAGTAATTAGGTTGTTAAGCCTAA
>NW_021578721.1:0-236 GCF_001605985.2 Dendrobium catenatum
GAAACAAGAACAGGAGCTTGCGGCTGTGAAGGTAACTTTCGCCCTTACACACGCCTCTTTGGTCATCGTGGATGATCGGTGATGCTCCCTCGACGACCTTCCCTTGGTGTCGGATCGGTAGCCAAACGGGAGCCCCTCGCTGTGAAGTTAACGATTTCCCTTTCACGCGCTCCTGCGGCCAAACCCTACCAAACATCCCCTTTTGGGAATTTTTTTATTATTATAATTATTTATTT
>NW_021578722.1:0-381 GCF_001605985.2 Dendrobium catenatum
TCTCTCTCTCTCTATTATTGGAAAAATTGTAATTTTCGATGGTATTTCCGACGGATATATGTATGCCGGCAATATTGGCGGACAAACCGGCGGTTTTTTCACCGGAATTAATCCGGTGGTGATTCCGGCAGATATATCGCCATTACTTTTCTGGTGGCTAATTCGTCGGTTTAGCTGGCAGTAAGTTCTTGCCGACAACATTTACCAACTAGTTTTCCGCCATAAAGTTTCCGCCTCGTGCCTATGTGTCTGTCCGTTGTCTCGTCTTCTATTATGTGGTATCTCAGTAAGTTTTTTGTTGCAAAAGCATTAGTAGTAAAGGCAGTTGAATGCACGAAGTTTGGCATAATTATGAGGTTAAATATCATGTTGAAAGCATGA
>NW_021578723.1:0-882 GCF_001605985.2 Dendrobium catenatum
CTCTTCCTACTATTTTGAGGAGGTGACCTCTCCCTAACAGGTAAGCTAATTTCAAGGACCCTCTCAGGTAGGTGTTGACTTTCTAAGACTTCCACTTCATAAGGGGTTGGGCCTTGAAAGAGGACCTCCACACCCTCAAAATCTTGTCCAAATTTTATCAGATCTCCTGGGGCAAATTGAGATTGATCAAAAGACAACTGTAGGTTGTTACCAAATTTGAAAACCAAATTGCCTTCCATCTAGGCTATCTTGAATTCCAAAACTTCAGAATTTTTCTGAAAATCAAAATTTTTTGTATCAACCTTTCTGTTGTACTTCCTTGAATCCAATCATCATAACATCAACCAATCACTGCACTTTTTGCTGGGTTTTCTGACCACTGACTTGAATCACTGACCACACACAATTGTGTCCCGGATTTAACGGATGATATATGAATTAGTTTGAGTTTTGAAATCTCACACCATTTGACATTGTTTGGTTGTAAATTTCATACAACCACAACAATTATGGTGAAGAGAGGAGATTTCGAAATGGGAATTTTAGAATGTGAAATTTTTTTGAAAATGATTAATTTGGAAAACTAAAATTCATCCTTCTCACTTTTGAGAGTGATTTGGAAAGTTCATCTTGACTTGCATTTGCTAGCATTGGCATCACTCAACCCAACATTTGAAGATGGAAGAGGCATATAATACAAATTTGATTTTACTAATGCTCTTTAGCCAATTTGAAATAACTAATTAAAAACCACTAGTTTAGATGAAAAGAGACATCCTCCCCAGCGGAGTCGCCAGAAAATCTGTTGGAGAATTTTTGTATCCTCAAATGGATTGCATACTTTTTAATTGAGTACGGCATAAGAACATGGCATATTACCCC
>NW_021578724.1:0-219 GCF_001605985.2 Dendrobium catenatum
AACCTTGAGGGGTTTCTATAACTTCTCCACTTTTCCTCTTTTGAAAATCACGTCTCCTTTGAGTATTCTGTAGGTCTGCTTCTAGCCTTCTAGCTCTTTCAACCAGCACTGTATAATCTTCAATTCCAAGAGGAACCAGGGGTAATCTAATTGCATCTTTCAGTCCAGTTAAGAAGCGATGACATTTATCATCCATAGTATGTACTAATTGAGGAGCAT
>NW_021578725.1:0-245 GCF_001605985.2 Dendrobium catenatum
TATAACAAAAGATTCCTATAGGAGTTCTGAATGCAGTATTTCTCTCATCTTCTGGAGCCATCTTGATTTGATTATAACCGGATGAGCCAACCATAAAGGAGAAAATAGCATGTGAAGAGGCAATGTCTACCATAAGTTCGGGTATAGGCAAAGGAAATTCATCCTTGGGACATGCCTTATTCAGATCCCTATAGTCGATGCAAATCCAAATTTGACCATTCTTCTTTCAAACTGGCACGACACTG
>NW_021578726.1:0-317 GCF_001605985.2 Dendrobium catenatum
GAAGTGAAATTAAACAGAATATATTTGACATATGCATTGATATTCTTATCAATAAAACCACCAATTATCTTCAACCAATACCTTATTCGAACTCCACAGAAGAAGAACATATATTGGTGTACTTTCTACCTCAATGTACAATTCCAAACCACCTAAATCTATTTCAAATTACCTTATCTTAAATAGATTTCACTCCAACCAATTCTCTAATATAATTATTCATTGATTTACCCGTCCTAATTTTACACATTTCTTAACATTATTATTTTCTCCACACATCCATAGAGGTGTGGAAATGCTTAGGAGATGAAGGGATT
>NW_021578727.1:0-636 GCF_001605985.2 Dendrobium catenatum
GAAAACTTCATGAAGTTCCAATGGGAAAATAGCAAAAATTTTAGCAGAGTTTATATTAAAAGCTAAAGCCATCTAAGAATGGATAACATCAAGAAAGGAACCAAGTAACGCTGCGGCGGACACTAACCAATATGTGTCACAACCACTAGAAAATCCGGCAACCCCTTTTCCGGCGAGCCACCGCACAGCAGGCAGCAATCCGCTTCTGAATCCGCTCGAAGCGCCACGCCGGACAAGGAATAGTTATTCCGCGCTGATGGTGAAACCCAAACTCCTCCTCGGCCTCCCTGAGAAGCTCCACAAAAAGCGGATGGTTAAAATGACAGACAGAAACCAAGTAACTCTGCGGCGGCTTATCCTCCTCGCCACCGCCGACGTACACCGCTAGGTACCCCTTCGGAGTCGGGCTCTCCTCCCCTGCTAACAGAAGCCTCTTAAAACCTTCATCGCCGCCACCGCTGATCGAAGCTACGCAGTTTCTCTGTCTGAGATAGCGGACCCACCGGAGTACACTGATCGCAGGCGCAAGCAACTGCGATCGATGACGCTCGACGCGGCGGTACCTTCTCGACCGGTCCCGGAGTATCCATCGGCTGACTCGAACCATCCTTCGGCCCAACTGGAAGGATTGAACGT
>NW_021578728.1:0-358 GCF_001605985.2 Dendrobium catenatum
TTGGGGATCTTCTTGGGGGGAACTTCTTTGGTAGTTTCTTCGTGGGGAGCTTCTTTGGGGGATGGAAGTTTCTGTGATGGCTCTTCTTGGGCAGGTTCTTCTTGGATGTGGTGTACCTTTTTCTGCTTCTTATTTTTCTTTGGGATTGATTTTCTCTCTAATTTCTTCTTTTTGTAAACCCTTCCAGCAGCCTGGAGCAGCCTGGGTCATCTCAGCATCATTGATTTTTTTCTGGGGCATCGGTCTTGGTGTGTTCAGATGATATCCGAATATTCTTGGGGGATGGAAGTTTTTGTGATGGCTCTTCTTGGGCAGGTTCTTTTTGGATGTGGTGTACCCTTTTCTGCTTCTTATTTTT
>NW_021578729.1:0-242 GCF_001605985.2 Dendrobium catenatum
TATGATTTTCTTCTCTAAACAAAAGTCTAAATCATTTGAGCCAATGGTTTTTGAAACTAAGATTCTTTTTAACTTGCTACAATAATCTATCTTTTACATAATATCCAAAGTTCTTATATATCTTTCAAGTTATTTAAAATCTTGTCATTGCTTTTATCACATGATTTTGATTTTGTTTTGTGACTTGTTCTTCTCTATGTTAGAGGAGAGCTCCTATTCTCTAATATTTGGAGGATATACTC
>NW_021578730.1:0-301 GCF_001605985.2 Dendrobium catenatum
TGACCCCAACCATTTTTGCTAAATAGTGTTAATAGAGCTGGTTAGAATTGATTCTATATGTATTAACAAATAGCCAATAAATACTCTTAATTTCTCTGACTACAAGTTTCTTCCATTAATTTAAAATCATTCCCTAGTGCTCTAGGAATAATTTCTTAGATCAATATCCTCTTTGGTGGTCATCTTCAGCAAATTTGAGTGAGCTCTAATGATCCTTCTCCATTCAAAAGTTAACTTTCAATCTAATACAACTCAAGCCTTTAGTCCTTGAGGAGAAACATTCTTTGAGGTTAATTAAAGT
>NW_021578731.1:0-2692 GCF_001605985.2 Dendrobium catenatum
ATGATCATCTTCGAACATTTGGTTGCTTGTGCTATCCCTGGCTCCTACCTCTTACCACAAATAAGCTTCAACCTCGCTCACAAGACTGTCTCTTCCTTGGCTATTCTCCTTCTCAAAAGGGATATCAATGCTATAATCTCAAAACTCACAAAATTCATGTTTCGCGCCATGTTGTTTTTTATGAAAACCAATTTCCTTACCTTACCCCTCCCTCTACGTCTACTGCCAGCAACGACAATACCTCCACCTCTCCTTTCTTACTTGTTCCTACATCCACTATATTTCCATCTTCCACCGAACAGAATTCTTCATCCCTCCCTACTCCCGTTAATAACTCCTCCCCAATCAATCCTCTCAATTCTCCTACTGATCCATCACATTCATCTACTTCCATTCCTACTTCCTCACCTATATCATCTCCTCATCCTCCAGTTCATCAAATGCAGACTCGTTCCAAAATCGGTCATCTCAAACCCAAAGTTATATTTGACTTATCAGCTGTTACCTCTCCCTCATCTACTCCTACTTCATATACTGTAGCAAGCAAATTTCCTCATTGGCGGGCTGCCATGTCTAAAGAATTCCTTGCCCTTCAACAGCAGTCCACCTGGTCCTTAACTCCTCCTCCTACTCACGGTCCTGATCTTGGTTGCAAATGGTTGTTCAAAACTAAACTTCTTCCAAACGGTCAAGTGTCCACTCATAAAGCTCGTCTTGTAGCTCAAGGGTTTGCTCAAGAATATGGAATCAATTATACAGAGACGTTTAGCCCAGTTGCTAAAATGCCTACAATGCGCATTCTACTCACTATTGCCCTCACCCGTGCCTGGCCGATTCTACAGTTTGATATATCCAATGCTTTCTTACATAGTGATCTCCCTGACACAGTGTATATGAAACAACCACCTGGTTTTGTGGATGAGCAATTTCCACATTATGTTTGCAAATTACAGAAGTCTTTGTATGGTCTCAAACAGGCGCCGCGACAGTGGTTTGATAAACTGACTACCTCTCTCAAAACCTTTGGGTTTACTATTAGCAAATCAGATCCTTCCTTACTGATTTACACCCGAGAGCACATTTATCTATATCTTCTTATTTATGTTGATGACCTGCTACTTACTGGAAATGATTCATCTACTGTACAGTTACTTATTCACAAACTCAAAACTGATTTCTCTTTAAAAGAGCTGGGATCAATTTCCACATTTCTGGGAATTCAAGTTCAGCACACTCCTCATGGCCTGTTCCTACAGCAAAGTCGGTATGCTGAAAATCTACTGCAGCTATCGGGATTTACGGATTGCCGTCCGGTCTCAACACCCTCTACTCAAAAGCCTCCTGCTATTCAAGATGCTGATCAACCATTCCCTGATCCCACCTTGTATCGCAAATTAGCATGATCTCTCATGTATCTTACAGTTACAAGGCCGGATATAGCCTTTGCTACAAACCACATTTGTCAGTACATGAATCAGCCGTCCAACCAGCACTTCCTACTGCTTAAGCGACTATTGCGCTATATCAAGGGCACTATACATTTCTGCTTACCAATCTCATTAGGAGACTTACAACTCAGTACTTATGTTGATGCTGATTGGGCTGCGGACAAAGCTGATCGCAAATCAGTTTCAGGTATTTGCTCATTTCTCGGTTCTACCTTAATCTCCTGGCAAGTTAAGAAACAAACCACTGTTGCGAAATCATCCACAGAGGCCGAATATCGTGCATTATCTACGGCCACGTCGGATGTCATCTGGTTACGTCGGCTTCTTCAGGAATTTAACGCCCCTCAGCTTGCTGCTACGTATACACCAATCTATTGTGACAATACCTCAGCAATTGCTCTCGCTCACAATCCAGTTTTCCATGCACGTACTAAACATATTGAGCTTGACTATCACTTATCAGTGACCATCTCCGATCCTCGGCAATTCAAGTCCTACACATTCATTCACTAGATCAGCCGGCCGACATTTTAACCAAATCGTTGCCTACCTCCAGGTTTCGGCAATTACGGACCAAGTTAACCATCCAACCTTTGGATGATCAACTTGAGGGGATATGTTAGCACTCATTACACCTGCATCCATCTTTGTGTTGGACCACTTACTGCAGCACCTTTATACAGAGGATATTCTGCTCCATATACTTGCTGCTATTAACGGCTTGTACAGAAGCTGTCCCCGGCTCTTCTCTTTATATATGCACTCTGTTCTATGAAATCATATATGAAAAATATACAAATTGCTACAGTAAACTATCTCTTCTTCTTCCCCACTTCTCGTGCTTTCTCTGTTAAACTTTCTTGCAGGTATTAAGCTTAAGCATCGAATTGAAGCTTCTTTATTGTATCAGAGCTATTGCTTCATCTGCATCCGTATGGCGAATCAAGACTCTTCTTCTTCTACAACTGTTCCTCCTGCAGGCAACGTCGCTGCAACTCCGGCGGCATCTATATCGGCATCCATGGCTGAATTCTTGATTCCAGCTCCATTAAAATTTTTAATGTCTAATCTTCAATCTATTGTCAGGGTGCATCTCTCAAATGAAAACTATGCATTGTGGAGCTTACAAATCAGTAAACTGTTTGTAGCCAATGGTTTTGACGGCTATCTCTCAGGCCAACGTGTTTGTCCTAGCGGGTTGTCCACTGACCCTGAATACAGACTCTGGCAGCTTGTTGATCAGA
>NW_021578732.1:0-255 GCF_001605985.2 Dendrobium catenatum
CAATGTCTTCCAATCAAAGCATGCACTCATGAAGAAATAGAATAACACTAACAACTATTACTAAAGATGATAAATATAACAATATGCCAGACTGCCGGGGGTCCAAGGGGGCAGCGCCCCCGGGACAAAATTTTATTATAAGAGTAATTTTGAAGTTCTATTTATTTTTTAAGTTCGTAAGTTGTTTTTATGGGAAGATACCGAGTGGTACCGAGCATATTCCTTAGCAATACCGAGCATGTACCTAGCGGTACT
>NW_021578733.1:0-874 GCF_001605985.2 Dendrobium catenatum
AACATGAGAAGTGTGGCTGGGTCTTTCTATTTTTGGGATTTGCCTAATATCGAACCATATTTGCTGCAGTTTTATTGTGATGATTGTTCATGTAGAACAACAGAGAATGGGAATGGAAAGGAGATTTGCGTTGGCACGTGATTTAACATAAGGGAAGATGCGCAATCTTTTCTACTACGTAATGACTGCACGAATGCAACTTTTGAATTGCATATATTTATAATTAAAATTTGTTGACTAAGTTGGGTACAGGAGACAAGATCTGAAAATCTGGGACAAGAAGAATAAATTCCTTAGGAAACAAGCAAACCTTCTAATGAATCCTTTAGTTTGCTAAGATACTCCACGAGTTAAACTAGCTGCAATTGTGATTATGTGTCATTGAACCATACGCTATGGTTAGAAAGATCATAGTTATATTCATTAGGCATCAGGGCTGTTTAGTTAAGATCAGATGGTGGGAAAGGGTGTTGAGTGCATTCTGATACATTGTTCTCAAATTGGATGAGGGCTTATACTTTTAATGCCCTTTCAGTTAAATTATCACACCTAATTGTTAGTGTCAGGCATTGGATCCTGTACTGATCCAAATTGTTTCATCTGTGGAACAGATTCTAGTCTTTGATCAGTATATAATTTTGTTTGAGATGATTATAAGAGATTAGCAAAGACACAAATTTATAAAAGAAACCCTAAAAGTCTTATCTTTGTGGTAATCAAATTTAGTAACTAAAAAAAATAGTAACTATGACATCGCACCATTAATGGGGCTCCGCTAGGGTTTTCTCTTCCTTAGCCGCTCTCCTCCGCGCCGCCATAATTGAGGCATCCGGTTCTTGATTCGTCTTCAGGAAAGTCATTTTTATCTTCCCCT
>NW_021578734.1:0-456 GCF_001605985.2 Dendrobium catenatum
ATCACTTCCACCTTTCCCGGTGCGGCGGAGTCGCCGGATCCTTTGACACCAAAGTGAACTTCTTCTATGGTGAACTTCCCTCTAGACAAGCCTTGAATTCGACGGTATTAAGATGCAATCCCTCCAGAACAACCGTGTGGAATCCCCCTTCACACTCCCTTGAGTCCCCCCTCACAGGATCTTCTCCCTCTCTCAGACTTCACCCGTTTCTCACTCCCTTTCAAGCTTTCTCTTCAAGTTTTTTCCACAAGAACGAAGCTACAATCTGCCAAAGACAGTTACCAAGTGTCATATCATAGCTTAAATAGAAGATGTCAAAACAAGCTCATTAAAGCAAGTTGCCGATATTATCGTCCAGGACGATATCCATATCGTCCTGTACGATCAGTACAATTTCAGCTCATCAGCCCAAGACAATGAGAAGAAAATTGGTTACATCGTCCTGGCCGATATCAC
>NW_021578735.1:0-361 GCF_001605985.2 Dendrobium catenatum
GTGAGAAACACTTGGAAACCCAAGTGTTTCCTATCATAGACCACGAACCCAGACGCTTCCTGCGCTTGGTGGGTATTATGTTGCACAATTTACTGAAAATTTTCATAATAATCTTCATTTACCATCACAAGAATAAGAGGAGGCTATAAATAGTCCAAAGTGCAATAATAAAACAAAAGACAAAAATGTCCCCTGGGGTCACAAGCACCTACGCCATCAAGTGAGGGTAAAATCGGAAAATAAACAACAATAAATCAAATACAACTAATAACTCAAAAATAAAGTGCTGCGATCGTGGCCGTAGATTGACGGACCCGTCTCTGGTAAACTCTTCATGGTCGGATGTCCTCGTCATAAAAAT
>NW_021578736.1:0-940 GCF_001605985.2 Dendrobium catenatum
GCTGACCTTTTCTGTGCTTGCTGTAACTCATCGTCCTAGAAGATCCTATATCATCCTGGACGATTTGATCGAACTCTATTGCAATCATGATGATAGTCCTGGCCGATAGAATATTTCGTCTGGCCAATGCTTTTTATGTGCATCGTCCTGGCTGATACACTAAATCGTCTTGGACGATCCACGTGTCAGCACGTTTGAATCTTTAAAATTGGCCTCGGAGGATCCATTATTGGACAATCGGCCTGGCCGATCCACTGTTATTCCTGGACGATACACGTGGCTGTGATTTAAAACATTTTAACTTCGGCCGGTACGATCAATTATTGTGCATCATCCTGGACGATACACCTAATCGGCCTGGACGATCTGCTTTTTCAACGATCGTCCGGATTGACACCTCTGGACGATCGCCTATGTCTAATCGGCCCGGACGATTGGACCGTCTTTTTGACCAATTGGCCTATATGCAATTATTGAGCCATATCGGCTTGGATGATTCTGCAATTGGCCAGGACGATATGACCGTTTCTTTAAATCCTGGCCGTTCCAGCCATGGTTTTTCACTTTCCACCCTTTCTCCTCTTGTGTTTTCTTGCTAACTCCTCTCTATGGCTGGTAGGAAACGTGTTCGACAAACTTCTGGGAGTTCTTCGAGGGATAGGATTGACCCTAATTTTAGGGAAGCAGAATATGAAGCCGCCTACCATCGTTACAAAGAGTGTGGGATTACTGTCTCCATAATCATAAATCCTACCCACATCTCATACCCGGTAATGGATCTTTTCGCTCACACCTCACTTTGCTTCATTCTGTCTCTCGCTTTTCCTTTTAATACCGAGTTTCTTCAATAATTCTTTGCAAACCTTCGCATTAACCCTACCTTCATAGCCCTGACCTCCTATATGAATCGACGCCCTGTCGAAATCACATATCAGGATTG
>NW_021578737.1:0-208 GCF_001605985.2 Dendrobium catenatum
TTAACATACAAACACTTTATTTTCCATACCCTTATACGCTTCTCATTTTCAACTTTCTATACATTTTACCTTCCAACACATAAGCACACAATTCACCTTTCAAGACATAAATCTTTTACTTTTCTAAATCACACAATTTCCACTTTTATATATAAATGCAAATCAATTTTTCTTACTAAATCAAATACTTTAATTTTCATAATCTTCA
>NW_021578738.1:0-249 GCF_001605985.2 Dendrobium catenatum
CAGGGGTGTCAATATTTGACAAGACACAAAAACTCAACCCGAAAATTTCAGGTTCGGTTAGTGATTTTGACCCGTTTGTAAAATCGGGTCAGTTCGGGTTGACCAAGAAACTCGAAATCAACCCAGTTTGACATGTTTTTAATTAATTTAGGAGGATTTTAAAAGATTGTTATGAAATAAGTAAATGATATTTCCAAAAAATAATAAATTATATTTCCCTAACTGAATTAAGCTTGGTTTATTTTAAAT
>NW_021578739.1:0-247 GCF_001605985.2 Dendrobium catenatum
TCAATTAAAGGGAGTGATGCTCCGACATCAAAATTATATATTTATGCAAGTGTCTAAATATTCCAATGATCAAAGTATTAGTCAATTGGACCAAAATACATGGATTGAAAGTATTGCTAACTAATATAATTCACATACTTGAGAGATTATGTTGATTCTTTTAAGCTATGGACTAGGCGTGTAAAATAATATACACATGATCTCTACCAACTCATACCTTAGTGGCTTATCAAACAGAGGAAAAATG
>NW_021578740.1:0-346 GCF_001605985.2 Dendrobium catenatum
GCAAGCTCTGAAAAAATTTAAAATATAAATAATTTATGCATAAAAAGATTAAGACTTGAAAAGTTCTCACTTTTTAAGAAACAAAATTATTTTAAAAGAAACAACAAAAACAACAATAAGTATATCCCACTATGTGGGGTCGGCTACATGAATAATTTTTGTCCATTATGATCTGATAAGAGTCAAATTCTCCTTTAAAATCTAATAAGAAAATGTTATTTCTATTTTAAAAGATTAAAAAAAATACACCTTATCAAAAGCCTATTTTATCAAATATAGATGAATTATAGAGCAATTTTTAAGTGCAATAATAAGATAAACAATGACTTTTAATAGGAGAGTGATG
>NW_021578741.1:0-319 GCF_001605985.2 Dendrobium catenatum
GCTAGTTTTAAGTAAAATAAAATACTCCCCAAAATTTCTGTTCACTATATCAATTTAGATTTAAAATTTCAAATCGTTTCGTTGTCTGGATAGCCTGAACGAGCCAAAAAAACCCTTTCTAGGGCGTTCTTGCGGCTTGGTCCAGGCGTCCCGTTCTTGGACCGTTGATCACTAGATCAACGGTCAAGATCCAGTCTTTCCGTGTATTGATCCAGCGTGTATTCGATCCGCGGTTTAAGTTGCAATCCGACTCGATCCTGGCCGCCGGTTCAGAACCACGGGATGAGCCCTCCTCCGTTGGATCTTGCTCCATCAAGAT
>NW_021578742.1:0-392 GCF_001605985.2 Dendrobium catenatum
CGAGCTGAGAGAAAATAAAGTTACATGCTACAAAAATGATATCTTGAATTTTTCTTTTTGAAGAACCCAAAGAACACTTGCATGTACTCTAAAAACTCCGATCTTTCTTTATTGAATGACAACCCTCTTCTCTCTTCATCTTTCTTTCATCTCTTTATTACTTCTTCTTGTTGTTGTTAGATGTTATATAAGTGAGAATTGCATAGATTTATGAAGTAAATATTTCATCTTATAACATTAATGATCAATCGATTTTTAAAATTTTGTAACTTCAATTATAGACTTTTGTGGTAGTCTCCATTTAAGACTTTATGATATCATCTATTTAAGATTTTATGATAGCCTCCATTTTGATTTTTATGATAGGCTCCAATTAGTATTTTGTGTTAGTC
>NW_021578743.1:0-409 GCF_001605985.2 Dendrobium catenatum
GCTCCAGCTCGACCACGACGCCATGCCGCACCCCGACCACTTGCACCAGCACACTCTAACGATGATTTGGTCGCACGCTTCGACCAGCTGCAGACTCGTCTCGACATGCATATTCAAGAACAACATCAGCAACATGAGACAGATATGTAATAGTTTGGAGAACATTTTACTGCAATTGATCACCGCTTCGATGCTCTCTTTCAATATTTTCAACCAAATCCACCTCCACCACCAACTGATCAGGACCCGTTTACTTAGATTGTTTGTGTTTGCATTGTAGTTTCTTTCTTTTGCTTTTTGCTTTAGTTGCTCCTCCTTTTTGTGCTATCAAAAGGGGGTTGTTGTGCTTGTTATTTAAATGCATTCCTCTTTTGTTTTGTACTTACTTTTGGAATCTTTTTTTCTTATG
>NW_021578744.1:0-242 GCF_001605985.2 Dendrobium catenatum
TTTCTAATAATCAAAAGGAATATTATCAAATAGAAGTTGTCTAGTGATTGAGTATCCTTCTGGAATTTTATGATTGTCAAAGTTAGCCATGGATCTTTTTTTCAAAAGTTTTCTAAGTCTTAATTTATGAATCTCGCTCTCCAGCCACTTGAAAGTTTGTGAGGGTTATTAAACCTTTATAAATTAGCCCAAGGTTAACCAACAGGGGGGTGAATTGGTTATTTAAAAATTTTCTTAACAAA
>NW_021578745.1:0-1071 GCF_001605985.2 Dendrobium catenatum
GCCACATGGCATCATCCTAGCAGGCTACTAGAGCTATTAAAGCCGTCCAATAGATCTAGGGCTGCTTGAATAGGGCAATACCCCATTTTGAGCCGTCATTCTAACATCTCCAATATCTCTCCATATTCAGCCTCTCCAACCGAGCTCTCTGCTCATTAAACTCCACAACCATCCTATCTTCATCTCCAAAACCAAATCCGGCCGGTCAAGGCAGTGGCCGACGATCCTCCGGCGAGATCTAGCCGAATTCGTTCAAGGGGATTTTCTGCTCGATCCGTAGCTCCTCTAGCCATGGTGTCTTCTACAAATAGGAGCTTGGACAGCCAACAAATGCAACAAATCTTTAAACGAATTAATCCGTCCATTAAATGAGGTATAAATTCTAACCCTAGTCTAGATTACACTAGTTTAAATAGAGTTTTATTAAGACCATTTTAATCCAAATAAAACATTCCCCATAATTTATGTTCAAGAAATTAGTCTAGATTTAAAATTTTAGGCAAAAAAATCAAACCGATCGAGTGAAATCGTCAAAAAGCTCCCTCTAGGGCTTCGGACGAACTGTGCTAGATGGCACGTTTTTCTGAGCCGTTGATCTTAAGATCCACGGCTCTGATCATGTCATTTGGTAAACCCGTCCGACGTGTATATCGAGCCCACGCTTCTGCATCTTGGTTCGTAATGCGATCTGCGCCATTCTGTCCAAACCAGCCGGGATCACCTGTCCGCCGTCCGATCTCTCCACATGAGATCAGATTGCGGGCTTTGATCTGGACCGTTCAACTCAAGATAGCGGAGATCCAACGGCTCAGAGCTGATGCCGACGTGTTTAAGTGGAAAGCGCGTGGACCCCAGCCGCCGTCATCTGTTGAATGCCAATCATTGGCCGCGCGCTGCTGGCCTAGTGACGGTGCGCCACGTGGCACCCGCGGTTGCATTTGACTTAAAATGATTTAAATATTTCTTTTAAATCATTTTAAGTTAAAAAATAATAACAAAATCAATTTTAAATTAATATTTTTTTTAGTATATTAAAATTATTATAGATTTAATTACTATATTTTAAAATCA
>NW_021578746.1:0-737 GCF_001605985.2 Dendrobium catenatum
TTCAGGTTTTTGTCTTTTGATGATTTTGATTCTTTTGAACTCAGGATAGATTTCAGTAGTGATTGTAGTGTAGTTCCTGAGTATTGTACATGACCCTTTTGAGATATGAATCGACTTGTATATTGATGTTTTAAATTTCATAGATATTTGCTAGACTGTTTAATTGAAGGTTTTAGATAACTTTGGTAAATTGTTTGAGAAATTGATTGACATTCTCTCCAAATTAGATCCTGGGGCGTGACAGTTTATTAGCCAAATTGAACTCATTTGATATGAATATGGGCTTGTTTATTAGCCAAATTATCCCAAACAAAGCTTTAATTGAAATTATAATTGGGATTTTTTTCGTTGAGTGTTGTAATCTACTAATTTTAAAACTACTTGAATATATTTCGTGGGCCGGCATTGTTGTTAATGATTTACAATAACTTGTAAATATGTGGTGTGCTAACATTGGTGTTAATGAAATATACCAGCCTTATTAGCTATGGGGGATGCCAAATTTGGTGTGCATTGGTGGGGTTGTAAACGAGTCGAGTATCTGCCTAATTGAGCTAAACTTATTTAGTTCTCACTGAGCTCGATCTCATTTATTAAGCTAGAGCTTGATGATAAGTTTTAATCCTGCAAGGATAGAAAAGGAAGAACCAAAGCACTGGAAAACTCATTTGTGTATTACAGTTAGTTTTACTATTACAAATTATGTCACGACCCGACCCGACGGGGACGGATCCCGC
>NW_021578747.1:0-17069 GCF_001605985.2 Dendrobium catenatum
TCTCGCAGGGACATTTTGGATAGGCTTTGTATCTTTTGAGATTTTAAATATTTATTTGGGGATCTCGGCACGCAGCGCGATGTCGACCAAAATAAATATTAAAAATGCCCCCAATTTGATGGGGGATTTTTGAAATGCATTCTTGTTATACAAGAGAATTTCAAATTATACAGTGCGTATGTGATGACAAATAAGTATAAAATACATAACACATTGAATACAACATTTTTTTGTGCAGTTTTATGTGTAGTATTTCTTCAGATATCGATCATTGATTGGTGGTATAGGTCTCTGACCTTCCAAATCGATCAACTGATAGGCTCCTCCCTAAAATACCTTCTTGACAACAAAAGGCCCCTCCCAGTTGGATACGAATTTGCCACCGATTTTTCAGTGTAGGATGATTGATCTCCTCAACACCAGGAACATAACACTCGGCCTTTTGATGTATTAGATCATCAAATACACGTGTCATAGCCTATTGATAGGTGGAACTAGTGTTCCTTAAGCTGAAAGGCATGATTGTGTAGTAAAATATGCCTATATGTGTTCTGAATGATGTATACTTTTCATCTTCAATCGCCATCTTGATTTGATTGTATCATGAAGATACGTCCATGAAGGAGAACATATCATAGTTGAAAGTGTTATCAACTAAAAGTTTTGATACCATAAGCAGAAAGTCATCTTTTGGGCATGCCATATTGAGGCCCCAAAATTGATAAAGATACAAATCTGACCATTCTTCTTCACAGGGACAATATTGGCGATCCAGTTGGCGTATTTTTTTTTCGAATAAAGCCTGTATCTATGAACTTCTTTGTCTTTGCAATCACCTTTTTTTTATTTTCAATATCCAATCTTATTCTCCTTGGAGCTTGTTTAACGGATGATGCATTTGATTTGATAGTTAATCTGTGAACCGCCACATTAGGGGATAATTCAGACATCTTAGTCTATGTCCAGACGAGGCAATCCCTGAATTCATAGAGAATCTATTTCATTTCCTCCGCTTACTCTTTGAGAAGAACGTTACTGATGAAGGTCGGGCAATAACCTTCTTCAATCTGAGAGGATATATTTAAAAAGTGATAGAATTTCTTGAATGATTCTTCAAGGTATCGACCATCAAGAATATTGTTGTAGGGACCATCTTTGAGACCTACTTTTGATGAATTTTTTTAATGGTGAATTTCTAGGGGTACACACTAGATGTCACACCATTCTTTCAATATATTTTTCTAGAGATATGAGTCTCTATATTCATTTTTTTTTTAATATCAGGACCTTTTGGGGGTGGATTCTTGGATATGCATCCAAGTGTCACACCCAATGCTCACCGTACATATCTTGATTCTTTATTTATTTTACTATCATAATAGATGGTTGCTTTTACCTCTATCGGGACCTTTCAGTAATGGATCTTTGGACATAATGACCAAATGTCACAACCTGATGTTCACCGTATAAAGCTCAAATCATCATCATTTTTTTTTTGCTGCTACTATAGCCTATAAATGACTAGCCAGAGATGGAAAGAGAAACCACTTTCGCATGGTGGGTCACTAGTCAAACATTGTTGTTTAAATGCCTCCCCCAGTAAATGCACTGTAAATATATATGCAGCATAGTAATAGGAGGGATGTATAATAGCAACCATGCATTGGCACCAGACAAGGGATGTTGTTGTTTGGATCAATTAATTTTGACTCGATCTCTAAGAGGTAATAGTAGTTGAAGGGCACAGGGCGAGGTTACAATAAAAAATAAAGTTATTACAGAATGCCCCCACAAACCTTTATCAGGCTCTACAATGTCTAGGCATATTTATGTGCTATACACAAGCAACGGAACGTATGGCAGAATATTTGCGGCGGTAGAAGTGATGATCAATAAAGCCAGATGTTAAGCCAGATCTCTTCTTCATAAGAAAATTAGTGCATTTTTACATAAACGGACTCAACTTAATCATATGATACATATGTCCGCTCAGGTTGGTAACTAAACAAAAATCTCCGTGAGTGTTAATTATGCAGGCTTTTTTAAGCGTCCTCTATTGAACATTGAGAGATTCATAACAAGTAAGGAAAAAGCCTATGAAACCACCAGATCCGCGTTATCTCATTCAACAGACTCGTGATGAAAGTTGAAAAAAGTTTAATTCATTAATGAATCCAGCACCTGGATGAATGGCTGCATTAATGAAAAAGGCCAAACCAGAGGGGTTATTCAAATATTTCATGCCTTTGAAGCTCCCCAAAAAACCAAATTTTCAACACTCATGCCAGTCCAAGAAATATTTAAAATTATGAACCTAATTATATAAGAATTATCATGCCACTCTCCATAAGATTGCGGAGTTAAGACAAATTGAAACTACTTTAGCTCACAAGAGTAATTGCCTGTTCAGAATATCACTAGATTCATTCTTAAAAAAATCTCGCTACAATGGACATGGTAGTGTCTTAACTCAAAGTTTTTCATCAAATGTTATCAACAGGATAACGTTATGACCCGTGGCCCTCTAAACGAGTTGTTTTTGTGCTGCCAATGGAACCAAAAATAATAGAAATGGTCAAATGCCAATACATTAACTTAGTCGGCATCAATCCTTAGATACGAATAATATAATCAATTAATAAGGCATATGCGTCTGTTACTTAAGAATGGATTCAAAGTTTCCTCTTAGAAAAACATTCAACCAAGGTCTATAAGGTCCCCTTGACAGAATCAACCCAGCCTATAAGGATCCTTACTCGTTGGGTTGACACCCTCTGGCTAAGGAATTGGAACACACATTGGGGGGGGAACCAGATTGACACCATTGGACTTGACGGGTCATTCATTCCATTTCCCCACAATCTACTTAATTGCACAGAGATCAGTATAATTTTAAATTTTAAATATCAAACCCATTTAATTCTGGTTGTCATGCTGCTCACTATATGCCTAACTGATTAATTCTGGTCGATGACTGAGCCTTAATCAAGAAGGTTCGGTCTATGTCTTGTTATATGGAAGGGTAATTAACTATAATTTGGGGGGCTTGCGCATATAGGAAACTAGAATCAAGAGTCGATATAAGTCTCAAAGCTATGAGAGGACAAATCTTAGGGTATGAATCCTTCTTTTATTACTTTCTACAATATCGATGGAGAGGACGACGTACTAATTTCTTTCCTCAAATTCATAGATGAATAATTGTAACGCAATTCTCTCTGGAACTGATAGACTTACTTATTGATATAGAGTATAACCCAATTTAGAAAACTAACCATAATATTCAGCTTGCGGGCAGAGCCGGGAGGGCGAATATTTGTGAGCCACGAGCAATTATCGGAATAGCTACACTAGAAATAACATATGATTTATATAAAAATGAGTTAGTGAAAGATGACACCTTGGCTGGCTGTGGATGGACATCCAACTGAGTGGGGATGCCATGTTGCTATTCGGGACCACATCTGGAGGTTCCTCGAAGATCAGTGAATGGTAGCGCAATGGAATTTTAAAATGCAGTGACTCAAATGGAAAAGCATGAGTACATTCGAGGCCTTCTTGGAGACCTCATACAATTCTGGTCTGTGGGATCTTTTGGAAGTGAAACTTGAATTTCTTGAATAATATAGTTTGCTGGGGTAGAGAGTCTTCTGGGCTTTGAGGCGTAGAAGGAGAGGTGAACGATTTTGATAAGTGAAAACGACTGATACCATAGATAATTTTTGAATGGGCTATTAGTATTGTATTAGGAACTGTCAAATGGACACCCTAGAGTGCTCACCGAACACTCGATCTCGGCGACCGCGGAAATTCTCTTTTGAGGTGTGGAACACATTATCTTATCAATTGATAACAATTCGTGGTTGCGGGTTTCGGTGTTTAATCACACATAGATGAGACGCAGTGGATCAATATTGTCGAGGTTCGGTCTCTAGTCCGTAGTTTTCACTCCCCCAGTAACTGCTTTAAATATCTTTTATATCAGGGAAGACTGACGCGTTTCGACTTTTGGGGGTGGATTTCTTGGATATGGCCGTTTATTAAAAAGTACATTTTCAAGTGTGCAACGAGGCTCAAACACGCTGCTCACATCTGGGGCTCACCCGGGGGCGCTTGTGGACAAATGACCGGAGCGATTTCTGAATAGTGCTTTTTTATTTAGAGGTTAAAAAGGTTCGGTTCATTTTACAAAAATTCTCCATCAGATCAAAATAGATGGCATTGCCGCTGCCCGTAAACTCTCACCTCTCTATCGTTGAGTTCGGGTCCTGCTTTTTCGCTTGCCCTGGATCGGATGCTCTTTTAGTATTATTGGATCTGTTGTCTCTTTTGGACGATATATTCAGTTCTAGGGACTCTTTCCAACGTTTTTACGATAATCGTTATGTCCTTCTGTATTTCAAGCACTTCCAACCTCGTTGTGTATCTGGTCAAAAGTACTTATTCCTCCTCTGTTTTCCTTCTGTGGGTAATTCGTTGGTCGTAAGGTTTCGCGTGTGTTGCTTATAAAGCTCAAATTCAAATCATCGTGCATTTCCATATTCTGTTCTTTGGTTATTTCCCTTTGCTACGCACACTTCGCTAACTATATCTGCGTGTTGCGTCTCTTCCTGCTTCTTCCTGCTTCTTTCCTTTTTCTTTTGCATATCATCCATATTTTTGACTGAAAATGCAGAGATATTCGCCAGTCGATGTGAAGAGAAAAATGAGAACCGCCCCCACGGTCTTAGGGGGTCCAGCATTCCGTATGTTGGGGTTAGGCTTGTTTCAGCGGGCTTCTTGCCCGGGTGCCCAAATCGAGAGCCACAGTAAGCGCTCGCTTTAAATTTCTCTTGTGGTGTCCTGATGTTATCCCTTGGTTCCGAAGTAATTTCGATTTTTTTATTTGATCTAAACCGGCTATTATTGCGAGGTGGGGTGGCCTACTCGGTATCTATGCTATCTATTACTGTAGGCTCATTAGTGGTTGCCCGCCCCAGTTCCGAGCTCCTCAATGCCTGGACATTGCTCTAGTTTTCGCGTTAATTTTCTTGAACTTATACGGTTTCGACACCTGGTTGGATTATTATTTCTGTTCCAATATTACCTCGCTAGCCAGTTCAATAACCTGTGCTCAAAGGAACAGAGATACTGAGCCATGTCCGTGCCGTTCTATGTTGTGGATAAACTTTATTTGTGCAACTTTCTTGTTTCCTGCTATGCCCTGCTGAATTGAGAATATACATTTCGCTTTTTCTTGAGTTCAGCGGAGGCCTCAATCGTGTGTTTTTCAAGACTTTGCAGTAGTTAATCTCTTGTGTTTTAATTGATTTCCTGAGCGCTTCTTTGCGGTATGGGAGGTATTGGTTATTTCGTGTTGGAATTCTTGTGTGTGTTTCGGTGGATAGCCACGCTTGATGCGGTAGATGCAAGGTTCGCTCTATTTAATCTATGTCTGATATCGATAAGATCATTCTCTAGCTTAATATCCTTCGGCTGTTTTATCTTCTGTTCAACAGCTACTGTTTTATGATCTGGTGACAGAATGAAGTATAAATCGCTTTGACCATGTCGATCCATTGTATGTTGTTATGTTGAGGAATTCTGGTTGCAAAGTTTGCTTGTTATTTTTCTTGTACTTGCATCTAGTATCGTGTTTGTCTTTAAGTGTTTCTAAATGCAGTTATTCTGCTGTTAGTTCTATGTAAATAGCGCCTGGCTCTCTGTTTGCTAGCTTTAATGTCTCTCTGTCGACTATGCTTTCACTAAGGCCTGTTTAATATTTACCTCTGTGCAGTTCCCTCTAAACTAAGTCTACCACTACATCAGTGTTTGTTTCTTTGTAATTTTTCAAGTGCAGCTAAACCTGCTCGTTCGATAAGTATTTCAGTGGAGTAGGATCACCTTTTTCGTTTTAAGGTTCGCTTTACGTAGTCCCATAAGTATTGAAGTTACTCGTTATATTGTAACAATTTTTTTGTTAAGTGCAGTCTATACAATTCCACATTCAGGAACAGATATACAATCTATTATTAGCATTGTACTTAATGTGTAGTAGTTCTGCTATTTATAGATCCATACTTTGGCATAGTGACTAATGTGGAATAGCACAAAGCACGCATTGTAGAGGAGTGTCCAAATTATTTTTAAACTGAACCTCTCACGTGAGCATAGGGTGGCTGGAGGATAATTGTAAATGAAATGTGAAATTCTCAGTGTACTAAATTGGGTTTTGAATATATGGAGTGGATGAAAGAATCGGTGACATACCCAGAAGGATGTGTGTTTAGAGGTGGGGCTTATTATATTATATTGAGATTATTTAAGGTAGTATTAAACGGATTGATTCAGCAATCAAAAAATGTGGCTCTGAGCAAATTATATATAGCTTAAGCCTAAAAAATGTGTTATGGCGTAATGGGTGATTAAGCCAAGAAAATGGGTAAAAGCACTGGAGGTTAGATATGCTTTGGAGGCCCGACTCCACGATCCTCACTGGTTTCTTGGGTACATTTATGGATCCTTCCGGCCTTGAAATTGTAAAGGAAAGAAATAGGTGGTCATGAAGCTTATTATTTGGACTAGTTATCTTACCAAGACTCTGATTACTCGCAGGTCGCCGATTAGACTGAAGACTTTTGAACATTCCAATTTAATCATATGGTGGACACTATGGCTGAGAGAGCTTTGATCAGGGTACTAGCTGCAAAATTTTCAGTTGCCATGAGTGCTTTTAGTCAGTGTTAATCTGATCATCATTAGCAATATTAAAACTTATCAGTGTCGGTAAGGTGGGTAGAGTAACGTTTGATTGCTTTTGTATGGGGCATGGTCTTTTTCGTCATGTCAGCACTTTTGTGGGATTTTCGACGGGTTCGTGCACGTGTAGTGATTGAAGGACCCTGACAAATAAAAGACAAAAGGACAACACATCACTCTAGTCCGGGATCAGTCCACTGGGCCTAGTTCGCGGGGGTTTACTTGCGTTTGCTATGTTATAATATTTGTTCGTGTGCGTATTGTTGTTGCCAAGGAGATCGGGTTGGTGGTGTTCTAACTGGAGTCAGGAATGTGTAGGTTCGGATGGCTTAGGTGGCTTTATTCCAGGGGGCACCCCGGGAAGAAATTGTACTATGGCTGTTGTGTTGAGCCCTCGGGGTCTTGAGTCTTGGGTTTGTTCTGTTTTGGTTGTTATCGTATTAGTACGGTTAGCCGTCACAATCTTGTGGTGTGTTTCTTCTTCCTTGCTATTGTGGGGCTTGGATTCTCTTCTTCTTGTTTTTTTCTAGGAGAGCGAGGCAGAGTGATGTGTATGGCTTTTTAGTGTGGCCCGGAGTGAAGATGAGTCAGGTGTACTTGTGTTGGTTTCAAGAGGTCGATTTTGCAACATTTTTTATAGGTTTGATTGAATGGTTTTTTTGGGATTTCAGATTGGTGTGTTGTTTGTGTTCTTTAGGTTGATTAGGGGGGTAGGGGCTGTGAATAACAAAATTTGAGCTACAGTTTCCACCTTTAGGCGTTGGTATTGGGCCAGATGGTGCTTTGCTAGTGGCTTTGGTGTCTTTTCGATCTGATTTCTAGCGTTTGGATTGGGCGCTGAGTCATTTTGTGTGTGTATGCTGAGTTGTTGTGAACACATTGTAGGCTGTGTTTAGGATTTCTAGGTGCTTGAGAGTGCTAGTATTGTTGGAAACTTGGTTCCTTAGTTCGACTTGATGTTAATTATTGATTTTCTCATTGCTATGTCCTGTCAATTTTTCAAAAAAAATTTCTTTGTGAGGATTGTATTCTCTGGGAAGATGTATTAGGATGCCAATAGAGGAAACCATGTAGAGTAACTAGATTTGCCTGGGTAGGGTGCTACATTGGATTTGCTTTATTGCATAACTCTTTTGGGCTTGTTTCAAGGGAGATAGGTTTGGTGATTTCCTGTGATTGTTTTTCTTCTTCTAAGTTTTGCTGGGTTTCGGTTTCTGTCTTGGTTTTTCATTTGTTTTCTGGCTTGTCTTTCTGAAAATGCTGTGTTGTTATCCTTTAAACATTTTGTTCTAGCGCTGGTAACTGGTGATCTTTGGTTGCTGGGGCGTTTTGCTGTTTGTTGCTCGGGGACAAGTGGTCCTTGCTTTCATCAAAGAAACCCAAATGGGCTGTTGGGTCTGGCGATTCTGGAGCGCAAAAAACCATGTACTCGGTTCTAGTTCGCAGAGGGCTCCAGGGTCTCATAAACCCGTTTCCGTAAGGAGATGACTTGGTGCGGCCGTAATATCCGTGGAATAGTCTGCGTCAGGGTCGGAATTGAGATTGGGTGTTGGTTGCTGGGTGCTCAAGAAGGCTCCAGGATGTTGGTTGACTTGGTTGCTGTGTTGTTGGCTGTTGAGTTCCGAAAGGGTTAGAGAGAATAGTTGCGCAGAGGTGACATGATCTGATATCTCTAGTCGTTCCAGCCCTTTATTGTTGATTCATTTGTGGGAAAAAAAAGTTATGGGCACAAAAAAGGGTGCAATTGAGGGCTAATCAAACAGATACTAAGTATAAAAATACAACTTCGTGCGGTGAATCATGACTCCGCCGGATCTGTGTATCGGCTGGAGCATTGGGATGGGGGAGTGCAAAACGGTTCAGATATCCGGTAGCCAGACGACTGAAATAATCTTACATAGCGTGGAAGCGGAATAGGTGATACAATGCGAAGGGTGCCACATTCAATTTGAAAATGATGAATTAATTGGGAAGGGGGTAATCCTGAGCTAATATCAAGCTTTTACTAATTCAGGAATTTAAATTAAATCCTAAAAAATTTTAAATTGTTTATCCTTTTTTGGGTCCAGTTAGCTTTCATATTCCAGGACCATGAGTGCAGGCAGGAGGCCAAATTCACAAGATGTCAGCTAGTCAAGGAGTTCAAAATTTTTAAAATTGTAATAATTCGTTTGAATATTTAATTGTAGAATTATTTTATGTTTAATTTTTGTTAGTTTAATTATTTGGTATATTTGTATTATTGTAATTAGCAAATTGCTCTTTTAATTCTAATAAAAATCTTTTCATGCCCAATTTTTTTAGTTTAACTGTGTTTATGTTTTATTTTTTTTTGAGATTTAATGAAAATTACTTCGGAGTTGAGCGGGGTCAAATCCGGGTTGACCCGAACCCGACTATTCGGGTCGGTTTCGGGTCCTTGGAATGTGAACCGTATCCAAAACGGGTCGGGTTCGGGTCACCCGTTAGCTTCGGTTCATTTCGGGTTAGACACGAACCCGACCCGTGACCCGAATTGACAAAACCCCTAAGTTGTAATAATAAAGATAGGACTATTGTTGGATGATTAGCTGATACGCTTAATTTGAGTGGCTTTCAAAAGCTATTTTGTTGGAATGAAGTGGGTTGATTAATGGCCTTTGATTGAACCCGGCATATAGAAGAGGAATGGGATTATGTGAGGTCTAGGGCTTCAGACGACTTGCAAACAGGACAGTTTGGTGAGGAAGATTCAGACGGAGCTCTTTATGGGTTCAGAGATTTTTTTATTTTTATTTTATATTTTGTAACGTGCTCTTGAGGTCAACAATATCCATGCAGTCGAAGATTACCAAAATAGATCCTTAACAATTGGATTGATCATAGCATGATGAAAATGACTAACAGGAACATAAACAACCACTCATTGTTGACCCTATACCCAAGTCAATGCGATAAAAGGCTCCTAATTTGGTGAATGAAATATTACGCCCTTAAGCGCCACATGTCACTTAAAGGGCTCAGATGGCCTCCGAATGCTAAAGCGGCGACATCGGTTGCGATTCGGAAATCAAAACTCTGCCGGGTCGAGTCCTCGCATTGAATCAGATGAAGACGATAAAAAGGAGATGGCCGACACTCGAGATTAAAGCGCGAGGTGATCAAACAACTGTTGTTCGATCAATTCGGGACTTTACCGTTGCGTCCGGATTAATGTCAACCCATCTCAAAACTGCAATTTTTGTTTATCATTTGAAAGCCGCGCATATTGGCTGGCACATCTGAGGGCAATTCAATTACTAATGCAATTGACTGCGCATATTGTGGAAATTCACCACGTACGGAGCACGACATGAGCCGATTGCCAACGATGGACATCGCTCCGCAACGTCGTCGCCATTAAGAAGTCTACATCTTTATTGATTAATTGAATCATTGGAGGTGGTGTCATAATTAAAAGGGAGTTCAAATTTAGGCGAAGGTGCCGCGCTATGAAAGTAAAGTTCCTCGTCGGTGCTGAATGACGTCCCGATCGCAGAACGGATGTGCATTGCGTCCGGAACGTCGCATCATTCAGAAAATATATTTTATTTGATAAATGGGATCATCGGAGATAGTTGGAGACATTTCTATGAATTCAAATTATATTTAAGGCATGCGTTAGACGGAAACGAACCTCCCCCCTGAAAAATTGCCCCCCCTTTTAGACGGGGGGCATCGATCGACAACGGGAGAACGCCATTGTGTCCGGATGTTCGTTGACATCTAGGATATAGCATTTTATTTAATAATTTGGATATCCGAGATGGTGGTGAATTTTAGGGATGCAAAAAAAAATTAAATAGTCCTTGCGCTAACGACAGAAAACGGAAATGCCCAGATGAGTTGATTGATAAACGGGACAGTGTATTGCGTACGAAACATCCCGGACAATTCAAAATATTATTTAGTGTAAAATTTGGTCGTCGAAGTGTTGTAAAAATTTCATAAGGCGGCTAATATGATGCGAAAAGGCATGCGCCTACGAGGAAACGAGGCCCTCGACGATGATCAACGACGTACTCGACGAGAGACAAGTTATAGTGTCAGAACGTCCGTCGAATTTAATGAATCTACATTTATTTGATCAATTCTTGATTGTTTGAAAGTGTGTTTGTAATATTTCAAAGACGATCAAATAGTGATGCGAAAACAGCGACTTTGTCAGAATTCGTCTATTCGAGAGACGACATGACGTCCGATTGCCACGGAAAGCGTCATTCGCGTCTGGAATGTCGTCAGGGATAAGAGTACATTTATTGATCAAATTGGATCGTTTAGCTGACGCCACAAATTTCAAAGACTAGCTTCAAAGATGTGTGAAGGTTGAATACGAAGGGAAAGTGAGACTCGGTCGATGATCAAACGACGGTTGATTCATAAAACGACTACACATTGTGACCGGGCAGACTCCAATACCCTGACTACCTATCATTTGTGTCAATTATGGTTATTCGATTGAAATTGACAATTTACGAGAGAAAAGCACTAGATTAAGGAATGCCGTATCTCGCCGAGCAGTTTTTAACCTTGTGGCCAGACTATTATTGCATTTTGGGAAAAATTGTAATAATGCCATATCTTTAATAATATTAATTAATCAAGCTAGGAGAAGTCAAGTCAGAAGTCAACAAAGAAATTTCTCAAATCAAATAATACGAGCCTATCTACTCGTTCAAGATCGAAGATCTCTGATTAAATCCCGTATATCCTTCATGAGTATAACTTTGAATAGAGAAGAGTGGATGCTCAGTTTTCATCGATCACTTTACTTCCGTCTTGCATTAAAATGGAAGCCTCGTTTACTTCTCTGGTTACACAGCGCTAACAGCTAAATTATTATTGCCTCTTAGCTTTCATGTGCCCGCTTCCATCCTCAGCACAAGAAGCGAGCAGGTCCGTCCGCCACATGGCCAAGATTCCATCCTCAGATTCAGGTGAATCTGCTCTAGCCAATGGCCCCTATACTCTTCTCAGCCCCAAACTCTAGAGTTCCGGCTTTCCAAGGCCATGCGTCACAGGGATCCCTCTCTGAATTTGATCCAGTCGGACGAGCTCTGCGGAACTACTTCTCTCAGCTCTCCGTCTCCTTAAAACAAGATCGTGGAGCGTTCTTCTCTCTTCCTGGTGGTCAAACCAGCAATCCACCTCCACCTCATCTCCAAGCCAAACGATCCATCTTCAGCTAAACCCTACTGAAATCTCCCAACCCTCCTTGCCAGCCTTTGTTTCCTAGAATCTCCTGATTCGTCTCTCATACCCCCTGGAGAAATTAAGGAGCTATGAAACGCCTTTGTTGTCCTTCCAGCATAATCTGTAAGAAAATCCATTTTTAAGTTCTCAGAAGTAGCAATTGGGTCCACGGAAGTTCCTTGCTCCCAACTTACAGTCCCTTCATGCGCGCCATTTAATCGAATGGTCTCGCTCTTAAAATGTTTCATCCATATAACTCCCCGGTTGCAGATGGCAACATATAATACAAGAAGTGTTCAGAAAGCTTGCAGCACATGAGCTTTTGAAATGGCCTTTTGCTCTTCAATCAACAAGCTTGAAATATGATTCAGGCCTGTAGATGGCTTGGCTATGTTGAAAAGGAATGATCATCCATTGAGGAATGTAAGTTAGAGGATGATTGGGAACACAGAAGAAGAACTAGTGTAAGATTTGGCTACTGGCATTGATGGATCAAATTTTAACATAAGAGTTTTCTTAAGGATACATGTAAGGACAGCCATGAGCTCATGCTGGCTTTATGGAAGAGTGCTTATAAAGGAGGAAGATGGGTTTACCATTGATTGTATTGGTTTATGGGAGTTAGTATCTGTTGGGCTCTTTCTATGTCCTATTGTTTCTATTGATTCTTGAGGTTCATGGACATTCCAATGATGGAGATCTTCCCCAAGTGGTTCTTGAAGCCGCATTCCTTTGTTTAGAACCTTACTACACTCACAGTTCCATAGCATTCATCACTTGAGAGAAGTCCATATTACTGCCTATTTATGCCATTTTTGATGCATTCGAGGTGAACCCCAAATAACTAAATTGGTCCTAGCAGACAAAAATAGCTCAGAAATGCATATGTGCACATGGTTTCAACGGATTCACTATGTTGTATGACTTATGTTATCATCTTTTTTTAATACCTGTAACAAGGATAGTGAAATGTTTAGCATTCAATCATATGAAATGGAATGTCTAAAAAAAAAGAAGAGAAAAAAAAGAAGAAAAAAAGAAATAAAAAGAAAAAAAGAAAAAGAAGAATAGAAGAAAAGGAGAAAAGAAATTTTTGTGTCTCAGTTTCTGAACATGTGATGTTGTCGTTACGTCGGCAGCGTGTCGAGTCGGTGGTCTGCCTATACACAGCTTTTCTTAGCGGTGGTGGAGGGAACTGGCGCGACACCCACTGACAAGTGACGAGCGATCTCGGTTCCAATCTCTTTTCGAAGTTCGAGCGCACGGAAACGCCTATAAACGCTTTTTTAGCGTGTGTGGGATGGAACCGTGCGGCGTACAGTGAACGAGAGATACTAAATAAGTACCCGCTTGGGGAAGATAATTGTTTTTTGCAAATATTTTCAAAAAAAATACTATTCTTGAAATATTTTTAAAATACCACACGCTTTTCTTAGCTGGGTGGGGATCGAAAAATTACACGGCGGGTGTCCTCGAAGAGGGCATCTACCATAACACGCTTCTTATTAGCGTGGTGGGATATTATGCCAGTTTTTCTCCGTAGGTTTTCCCCTAGAACGGGAGACACCGGAACGGCTTGGCCGAAATTTCAGGTGAACATATGCCTTATTTGACTTAAAGTGAACTCAAACTCAAGTCATTATTTGAACAATTTGGACATTAATTTGCACTTCGCAAGGATACAGGGGCTCGATGGAGGAAGAGCATCTCTTAAGCTTGAATGAACTCGAACTCAGACGTGGTACTTGAACTCGGACTTGCACTCGGATTGAACTAAGGACTTAAATAAATTCAAATAATTTCAAAAAGTTTGAAGCTTGATTGCTCAAAGCAAAATGATAACATGAAGCTTGAACTAAGCATAGGAAACAATGATATAATGCTTTGAATGAAACCATGATTACAGCATGATTAGTGAAGTCATACCACTCAAAGTACAATAGCATGTATAGCTGGATGCATTTGCAACAATAAAAATGTAATTGAGTGTAAGCTTGATCCAAATGCATAAGGAGCTCACAGATAAAATAATATGGAGCAATTGAAACCCTCACTTGAGTGATAAGTAAATAGCATAGAAATATGAATTTTGTGAACCAGGGATTTGAAAGATGACTCAATAATATAGAGGAACCACATAATTTCATTGAATTTATTATTTGCACATAAGCAACGTACATGAAACTTCAAATAGCAGTTGAGAAGTATGAATGCCTCACTAAACAAATAATATGAACGCCTTATACTACAAATCATACAAGGTATGAAGAATATACCTTGTACAATCATGTAAGCAAGTCATAATACTCATTTGAATGAAGCATCAATACAACTCCTGGTATATCAATTGAGAAGTTGGAGGAACTATACAATAATGCATTTGCAACACGATAATGCAGAGATTTTCAATTAAATGCGTAGAGAGTCATCACTTTGATGGAACAAACTCCCATATAAAATGTGATGATACTTGCAATAATCAAAGCGAAGGGGAGAGAATACGCAACAGAGCTACTGTTCAAAGACGAATGTAAATTGACGACAGTGGAGCGTGATGCAAATAAACGCGTGTTGATATGAAGACCTACAATCGCAAGCCTTATATATACTATTAAAATAACCTATTGAGGACAAAAGATTTGCAGAGAATAATGTGGGCTTACAAGTATGAAGAGAGTGAAAGAATATGTGTATCACAATCATGCCTAAAAGATTTGAGGCATATAATTGTTTGTAAACAGACTCATCCTCAGTTGACAGTCAGTAGGAACATCACCTCAATGATGATATTCGATATAAGAAGCCTCATGGATGTTTGTAATTGGCACATGAAAGCTACCAACAAAGTGCAATCCCCTCACAATATATGAACTTGACAGAAGTTTGTAGCTATCTCGAGAAGAATTGCAACAACGTTGTTAGAAGACATTGAATAGAACACAGCAATACAATACCAATTGTAGCAAAACAATACCGCATGTGCAACGATGATAATCAACAAATACCAAATCCTACACTATTATGAAAGAAGCATGGACCATAATGGATTTATCCCAAGTAGAGTATCAAGCGACTAACATTAAATATGAAAGTTACAAATTGCTGAAATGAGTCCCATGTCACATGCAACTTGATATCCTGTGAGCAAATATAAAGATCTCAACACATACGATCTTCTACGAAGACAGAGGGTGTATGGCACATCGCCACTGATGGTTAGATTGTAGGAAAAGGTTAGTAAGTGCAGTATCCGAGTTAATTTAATCTAGTGAATACATCTACACTTACCTACTATATCAGTGGAGGATATACTATATGAGATCAAATACACAACGAATATGTATGAAGACACGACAAGTTGCAATTCCTACGACGTAAGCAGGAGATTAGTTTGTGTACTATAATATATCTGTTTAAATCGTACAAGTAGTGCACGATAGTCTACATGTACGAAGTAACGAACAATTCTATCCAGAAGCTGCTACGTCACGCCACCGGATCTGCAACATTCGTACAAGCAGACATAAGGCGTCTATTCCAAGAATACCCCCACCATTGTGCACTATAAATTGTATAACATAGGATCACTAAAAGGGTGAAATAATATAAAACTCGCATGGGCCCACGGAGCGTGTTATTGGTACACACGTGACGTCTAGGGATGCTGCGCGGTTGACAACTGAAATTCAGGTTCGAATAGATCCTTCTATACGGGTCAACAAAGTTCGACAGGGTTCGAACCATTAAACAAATATTGGCCATGGCGACCAGAATATTTGTTTTTAAACATTCATACTAGGCCTTCAAATGCCTAAACAAAAGAGTTACTTTCAAGCATAAGGCCTACGAAACCCGATCCTCTGTCAACAACTAGACAAGTTGACAGGTAAATCACATAGAGAAATGACCCTCAAACACCCCGATGATGGCCGTGTTGAATGCAATATCTCAAACCGAAAGGGTTTTCCAAATTATTAAATGTCTCCAAAAGTCCAAAATACCAAAAATCACCCAAACCCAAAACACCACAAATCCAAAAATCCCCGAATCCAAGGCTCCACCAACTCCATAAAAATCTCAAAACCAAAATCCCAAAAATATTCAAATTCAATAATATTTAAATTGAAATAAATCATCAACCCGCTTAAAGCAAATCCATCCACCCTCCGCAATGTTTGCCGGGGTGGACAATTAAAATTTACTTTAGCTCACAAAAGAGTGAAATGCCTAGTCGAAAATATTTCTATGATCCATTCTCAAAAAATCTCCTGCCAGTAAGAGTGGTACGGTCCTCTAACCCGGCGGTTTGCCGCCAAATGCACCCGCATAACGTTATGACCGGGGCCTCTGACGAGTGGTTTTGCCTCCCATGCACACGAAATACGGTTATGGCCAGCACCCGTTACGTTCCTTATTGGCATCAAATCCTTGAGAATATGAATCAAAAGGTATGATGGATAGGCACAAGCCCTCTGTTAGCTAAGGTCGGATTCAATTTGTCCCTTAGACAAACATTCAACCTCGGTCTAACAAGTCCCCTTGGCGAAGCAACCATGCTGCCGACAAGGATCTTCTGTCAGTTGGGTCGATACCTCCTCTGACTAAGTACGCAGGGACCACGATGACCGGGATGACAGAACCATGGGATCTGTATCGGTCATCATCCCATTCCCACACCATCAGCTTTAAGTGCAAGATGGTGAATTTCTAACTTTAATATTAAACTCTCCAATCCTTTCCGAATTCCCAATTCAAACCCAATTTCAAAATCCAATTTCTACCAATATCTAAATCCATTGCTGCTACTAAAATGCCAGATACAAATATATTCTATACGTATCTGATTGACGACTAGCCTTAATCGAAAGTTCTCTCGTCGTGATCGAGAGGGTAATTAAACATAGGGCTTGCGCCTATAGGAAAGAACTCAGAATCATAAGTCCTCACAAAATGAGGCGCGAAATCTCTGGTTGCGTCTTACTTACAAACCCAATCTGCCTTCCAAAAATTTACCTCGGAATTAGTTCGTTAAACTCCTCGAATAAGAAAAGCGAAGTGGGAGCCGAAGGTCGATATTTCGATGCCACAGATTTCTGGCGATTCCGTGGGGAATGGTTTTC
>NW_021578748.1:0-315 GCF_001605985.2 Dendrobium catenatum
ACGAACACGTTGTTGGAGTTGAGTTTGTGTATGACAATATTTTAACTCTATCATAAGCTTAAATTATAAATCTTGCCTTCTCTGACAACATACTCTAAAGTCTCTTATTCTCAGTTTAAAGGATTTGCTGATCTCTCATCTACTGATTGATCGTCGCTTGTGCATCCACCAACTATATATGTAGAATATGTAGACGATCCATCTATTCATTATGTAAGGAAGCTAAAGTTATCTTGTTTGCTAGCTCTGCTCTACGCTTTGCTAACTACTCCTCCACTGCCTTCATCTCCTTGACTTTGCCATCATATTTTTTCT
>NW_021578749.1:0-250 GCF_001605985.2 Dendrobium catenatum
CAAAAAAAAAAAAAAAATCTAAACCAAATTAAATAAAAGGTCAGTTAAAAAAATTGAATCAACAAATTGGCACATGTTATGTGCACATAACGGACAAATAGCATACTGTTAGACCGGTCCACTGGACCGGTCCAGCCGGTCCAGGCGGGACCGGTTCACGGGCCAGAATCGCAAAAACAGGCGGAGAAAGCTTTCGCCTGGGCGGAAGCCGCACGTGACGCACGCTTTGCGGGACGGTTTTTGGAAGGTT
>NW_021578750.1:0-359 GCF_001605985.2 Dendrobium catenatum
TCCCCTTACTAGGTCTATTACTACTAAAATTACACTACATATATTCTGTTTTAGATCTACTCAAGCAAAAACCTTTAGTCTCTAATGTTGGCCTCCATAATTCAAGTTTACGTTCAACTCCCTCACTAGTCTTATCAACAAGAAGAATATCATCAGCAAAAAGCATGCACCAAGGTACATACTCTTGCAAATGTCTAGTGAGATGCCACAATCAAAATGCAACAAGAAATAATCAATTATGTTCATTACAAGAAAATTTATATAACAATCAAAATCATTAAAAACTAAAATGAGATTTGAGTTACTTACAACAAATAAAAAAAATCTTTGAACAAAATTGATAGATGAAAAAGCCCCGA
>NW_021578751.1:0-227 GCF_001605985.2 Dendrobium catenatum
TGGGGGAAGGTCTCAGGAGCTCTCAAACGAAAACTCTTGCGCTTCAGGGGAATAGATTGCAAGATGCCCCAATTGGAACTCTAAAATCACTATTTAAAGGCTTGAATTGAATCTCAACGGCCACGATTCGATCCACCGTCCATCACCAGGCTAGATCAAGTGATTTAGGTGTGATTTGGAGTTTCAAAATGAAGGGGATTCAATTGGCATTGATTAGAGCAATGAAT
>NW_021578752.1:0-270 GCF_001605985.2 Dendrobium catenatum
TATGTTGTTAGGGAAATTAAGAAGTTGCAGGTCTTTATGAATACTTCTTTCACTCATATTGGTATGGCTGGTAATGCTTTGGCTCTTTGGCTTGCTAATCATGGGTGTAACCTGGGCTGTTTTACTTATTATATTAAAACTTCTATACCTGCTCAGCTTAAGGGTCTGCTATATCTTGATACGTGTGGTTTCTCCTATGTTAACACTGAATTTTTTGGTTCTCCCTATGCTATTCTATTTCTGGATTTCCTGTTTGCTGGGAGATGCTTT
>NW_021578753.1:0-327 GCF_001605985.2 Dendrobium catenatum
ATGCTTTTGCTTATTCCTTAGAAAGCTTTTGAATTGCATTGTGATGAAGGCAACTTCATCTCTTTCAGACCCGAAAGATTCAGAATCTGATTTGTGCGCTTTTAGTGCAACTGTTTTCTCCTTCTTCTAATCACCTGCATCAAGATTTCTTTGATTCACCCCTTGCTCGTAAGCAATGAGTGAGTCAAGTAAGTTATCAATTGAATAAGTGTTAAAATCCTTAGATTCAGTGATTGCAGTAATTTTAGCATCATATGACGAAGGCAAGCATCTCAAAATCTTTTTTAATATTTCATAGTTTGAAAGTTCTTTTCCTAATGCATGTAG
>NW_021578754.1:0-235 GCF_001605985.2 Dendrobium catenatum
AAAATGCTTTAATAAAAAAAAATTAGCAGTATTAAGTAATTTAGAATTATTAATAAGAGGTTTTAGCAAAACAAGAATATAAACATTATAAATACGACATAAGTTTCTAACTCTCAACCTAGAAGAGGGGCAACCAATACTCCTTACATTCCAAATAATAGTTTTAGACATAAGAAAAATTGTCAATGACTATTTTGTGAACGATGGGTGGTCCTAGGAGATTGTAAAATGATGT
>NW_021578755.1:0-898 GCF_001605985.2 Dendrobium catenatum
ACGTGAGACTCATGAGGGTGTGAAAGTTTTCTACTCATAACTTTAAATTTCTAAAATATTAGTGAGTTTAAACAACATAGAAAGATAACGAATCTAGGGAATTAGCCGGGGATCGATCCCGGGGTCGCATGCATATTTCTGCACTTCTTCTTTCCTTATTTTAGACCATTCCCCGCCCGCGGGTAGAGTCCGGATAGTCTGACCTATGAGGACGAGGTGCCGGACCTGGGGAAGCCCAGTCTTCTAAAAAATTATTTTATAAGCCTGTTTTTAAAATTTCAAGCATACTTGATTTGGAAGTCATCGACTGGCATGCATTACATTAGACACGAATTAAAAGAGTCAAAAATTTTAATTGCATCAGTTTAGCATTTTAGCACCCAACATAAGTCAAAGGGGCCAATTAGGAAAATTTCTAGATGTCGGCCCCAATTCTCCAGAACTTTAAGTATAACGTCCCAACCACTCTTTCATAAAAGATCGGACTCATCTCTTTTAAATCGACTAGGTGGTTAGTTGGTTCCCCAATCCAGGCCGGGGTAAGTCCAGGTTTTGCACTGCATTAGTTAGGATCAGACGACTGTGGTTCAGTGTCCAAATTAGATTTAGGATCCGGGGCAGATTTTTGATTATAAGACCCCAAATTTTGGGAATATAATCCCAAATTTCTAATAAAATGCTCAACTCTCATTAAATATCATTTCAATCCAAAACATAAAGCCCAACACTTAGATTAAGTTGGGACACTTCTGGATGGTTCTGGAATCTCAAAGTGTCCCCTACATCTCTTCCTTCGATTCTGTTAATAAATGTTCAATCTTGACCCATTCACTTTTGATTTTCCAAAAGATTCTATTCGGTTTTTTTTTTTGGTATCACTCCTAGAAAATCTAACGAA
>NW_021578756.1:0-322 GCF_001605985.2 Dendrobium catenatum
GAGGGCATTTATGTCTTTTAGTTTTGTTTCATTTTGACCTATTTATAGGAGGCCTCATGCATTGTACTAGGGGATGAAGATTGAATGAAATTTGCCTCTTATGTTCTCTTTGTGAGTTCAACCCTCCTCGATCTCTCAGTGAGTTCGTAGGAGAAGCTAGATCTCTTTGTGAGTTCTAGGTTCTTTCTTGCTCTATTATTCATTTTCGCCAACTAATTATCTTCGAGAGTTCTAAATTTTCGCCAAAATTATTTTAGTGGAGATCCGGATTGAAGCTAATTGAGGTGAGTGGATTTATAGCAAATCAAATTCCTAGAAATTC
>NW_021578757.1:0-310 GCF_001605985.2 Dendrobium catenatum
CTTCTTCTCACCTGCATCAAGATTTCTTTGATTCACCTCTTGCTCGTAAGCAATGAGTGAGTCAAGTAAGTTATCAATAGAATAAATCTTCAAATCCTTGGATTCAATGATTGCAGTGATTTTAGCATCATATGATGAAGGCAAGCATCTCAAAATCTTGTTTACTTTTTCAAAGTTTGAAAGTTCTCTTCCTAGTGCATGCAGTAAAGTAACTATCTGAGTAAACCTAGTAAACATATCAGAAATTGATTCATGAGGTTTCATATAAAAAATTTCGTAGTCATGCAAGAGAATGTTCAAACGAGATTGT
>NW_021578758.1:0-341 GCF_001605985.2 Dendrobium catenatum
TATCCAAAGCTCTCACTTATCTTTCAAGTTATTTAAAATCTTGCCATTACTTTTATCACATGTTTTTTATTTTATTTTGTGACTTATTCTTTCCTATGTTAGAGAGAGAGCTCATATTCTCTAATATTTGAAGGATATACTCACAACTGAGCTTCTTTTAAGAGTTTACAAAAGAGCTTTTAACTTGCAAGAATTAAAAAGGAAAGAGGCCAATGACGCCAAATTAAAAAAAAAGGAAAATTATACACAATTGTATATCAAAAATAAAAAGATGCTCAAAGAGCCAATCAAAGATTCAAGAGGTATAAAATAAGCCCACTAAAAGCAAGCTATCCCCTCTT
>NW_021578759.1:0-874 GCF_001605985.2 Dendrobium catenatum
TAATTTCAAAACAGCTAATAAGGAAAGGGTTCAATGCGTAGTTGCAGGAAAAAGCCATGAAACATGTCGGGTTCAATGCTTAGTTCTTGAATACTAATTTCAAAACAGCTTTTGTGACTCCTTTACCAAGACGAAGACCAAGAGCCCAAGAGGTCCAATACCGTATAAACATGGTTGTGGAATTTTAAACTAGCAAGAAAAAATGAACTACTTAAGCTAACCACTAAATCCACTAAACATCAAAGCAATCTCATTCAGCATACACTTCTACAACAGGCAACAGCTCAACTTCATGAAAGGTAGAAAAATCCCTCAATAAAGTTTCCAGAAAACCATTCGAATAGAAATCAAATCAAAATGTTGCATAAATAAAAAAAACTTACATCCAAAAAACCATTCAAATGGAAATCAAATCCCTCAAACTATTGAAGCATCAAGCATGAAACAAATGTTCTTTCTTATACCTCATTTCAAAGTGCAAAAACCACCAGATTTGATATTTTGATTGATTCAAACAGAAAAAAACAAAAAAAAAACCTTCAAACCACCGAGAGGCGAGAAGATTGCGAGGAAGAACAAAGAAGATCAGGCGAACTGCGAAGGATGGGAAGAGGAATGCTGCAGCTGTTGCTTCCAAGAAGAAAGGTTCGGCGGCTTCGGCCGTTCGGTACTTCGGTGCGACTGGGAAAGCCGAGAGGCCAAGATCCGAAGACGGACAAAGGCAGACGCGGCCTCCTTCTCGAATCGCGATCTGTCGGGATGGGCAATGAGGCGCACGCTTCATAAAACTAGGGCAAAAACAGCTTTTGAGGGGGGGGGGGCAGAATTCCTAAATTACCCTCCTAATACTTTTTTTTTTGAGGGGGGGCATTTG
>NW_021578760.1:0-1603 GCF_001605985.2 Dendrobium catenatum
CAAACGAGAGAGTTGAGAGGATTCGTAATATCGATGCCCACAATTCCATACAATGGTCTTACTCGCAGAAGCACTAAACACAGCTATGATCAATAGTGCTGGTTGTGAAATCCATAGTGCTGTGTATGAATGCCATATTGCTTGTTGTAGCTATAACATGAACGTTGGGTATTTCAAATAAGTCAGATCAGTCCACTCTTTAGCCGTCGGCGCCGTGACCCCGACCATATAAACTCCATATTCTCCAATTGTTATCACAGTCGAGATCTATTGGTGTAAAGAAAGCCCACCCCATCGGTCCACCATCCTGTAGACGGTATATCATCTCAACCACGTTTCAAACCAGGTTCCCACTTGTCTTTCATATCAATCAATCAATCAAGTAGTCAATACAATAATCGATGCTAATAAACAAATTAAAGAAATATAGAACAATCATTCAATAGTCATACGCATATCAATTCTAATATCTATTCAATTCCGGGAAAATCAGAAATCGTGACGAAAATCGGGCAGAGTAATGGCATTTTGTTCTGGTCAAATTTACACAAAAAATCCTGCAAAAAGCACAAATTACCAAATTTTCTAAAAATTACAGTAGAAATATCCACTAGACATCAATCAAGAGACTATTGTTCCTATAGAATCTCAAATCAATGATCACGTCCTGGATATTTTTTCTATTTAATTAAAAATCAGCGTAGGGAATCAATTCCGACCGGTAAAGATCGTCGCAGAAATACTCAAATGTGTACAAAGTCATATCATATAACATACGCAAAAGTTGTAGCGGTGAAAGTTGTGTCAAATCGAAATCAGGTGCAAAAGTTCGACTACGAAAACACAAAATAATTGACAACTTCGGATCAAACTCAATACTTCTGAAAAAACAGAAATGAAGATTTCGGTAGTCCTTACACGAGATTCTTACTTTTACCCAACAATAGGTGCGTCTGGACCAAAAACAGCGCTCCGCGGATCCTCCGAAAACCAAGCTTTTCCTCATTTTCTTCCTCATTCTTCTCCTCAAATCAGATATTTTTGTTTTAAAATGATTTTCCTCATCCCTCAAAAACGAGCTGATTAATTCTATAAAAAAAGAAAAAAAATAAGAAAAAAAATAAAAAAAAAAGAAAAAAAAAAAAAAATCATTAAGTAAAGCTGATCGGTCCGGCAGATCGCCAGAGTCGTCCCGGACTATCAGACAAATCGATTCGTCCTGGAACGGTTCTTAGAAACTATTCTTCAGGACGAAATATTTTGAACAAGTACAGATCGGCCTGTTTTACGATGTCTCAATATGGTTCCCGGAGATCTCTGTGAGGAAAATCCAAGTCAGAGAGGAACAGTAAGGGAACGAGGTCTCACAGCCTCAGCCTGCTACACAGCCTCAGCCCACTCATGGAAGTGGTAGCCCACAATTTTACTCACCAGACCATCGATTTCCTTCACCAGATCCCGGTCAGAGTGCTCCTTTCTACCCATACTACACACACCCACCGTATGCTGGTGCCCCTCCTACTTATCAATTTCCACCATACTACCCACCAACCCATCAGCCTGCTACAGCTGGACCTTCGACAGCAGCTGCAGCAGAGCAGGA
>NW_021578761.1:0-583 GCF_001605985.2 Dendrobium catenatum
ATGATGGAGATGATGCAGAAAACCACTTCTGTAGGTGCTGCACCGGCTCAACCCGTTAACCAAGCTGCTAATCCTCAAAATTCTCAAGCACCCCAAGCCTCGGGAGTGAAAGGTGTAGCTGAAGGTGGCGATAAAGCGAGCACATCTGAGCCTGTAACTGCGTCACAGCTGGAAAGCTTAATCAGTGAAAAGATTAAAGCCATTATAGCTGCTGAACAAACAGAGAAGTTGGTAGGAAAGGGTCGCCCGTACCCGACAGAATACGATCAAGTGCCCTATCCAAAGGGATATTCTGTACCGAAGTTTAACATCTTCGATGGAAATAAAAATCCCAGGCAGCATCTCGCACAGTTCAAAGCAACTTGTGGAAACACAGGAGGCAATGACGCTCTGCTATTCAGGCAATTCGTAAGCAGCTTGAGTGGAACTGCTTTCGAATGGTATGCCGAACTACCGAATGATTCACTGAAGACCTTTGCGGAGCTAGAGGCCCTATTCGTAAAAAGGTTTGCCAGTGCAACAGAGAAGACTACCATTGCTGATCTTGCTCTCGATAAAAGAAGAAAAGACGAATCAGTGACGA
>NW_021578762.1:0-261 GCF_001605985.2 Dendrobium catenatum
TAATTTGAGGGAAACTTTTTTATCACACAACAACCCTGATGCATTACTCCACTTCAAACATCCAACTTGATTTCTTTTGATAATATCTCCATCTATTTCACCTTCATATTTGGCAAGTAAATGTTGCGACACTTAATATCCCCATCATATTTTAAATCAACTCAAACGAGAACCTCTACAATCTAACTAAGGTAGACATCTCATAATTCAAATTTACCTTCAACTTCCTCTCTTGTCTTATTAACAATAATGATATCATAA
>NW_021578763.1:0-480 GCF_001605985.2 Dendrobium catenatum
TGTTGAATTTGATTTGAAGTCATCGTAGTCTGGAGTTTGATTTTACTGAAATGTTAGTACACACAAGAGCAAATATAAATCTTCTAAAATTGTTAGGAGATAACTACACAATTGAACAATGATGTTTGGAATCATCAAAACTATACAAGTTGTAAAAATATAAGGCATGCAAATAGCAACTATCTTAACAATCTCCCCCTTTTTGATAATGGCAAAACAATTAGTGTTTGTATGATTTCAAGTTAAACAAATCTCCTAAAATCCCCCTGAATTTATGTATACATGAAAATAAGGAGGCATTATGAACCAAAGAACACAATTTTTTATTTTTCAAAAAAAAAATTTAACAAAAATTAAAAAAAGACAATAACATAAGCACAATAACATAAGCCAAATGACACAATATCAAAATACAAGCAAAACATACAAACACATAATAATTATTCCCCCTTTTTGACAACAACAAAAAGTGAAGAAGAA
>NW_021578764.1:0-217 GCF_001605985.2 Dendrobium catenatum
TAATAAAATAAATAAAAATAGTACTATTTTAAGCAATTTAAAGAATATGTTTAATAAGAAAATAGATTACTTAAGTAATTTCTGTAATATATTTTTAAAATTTAAAATTATTATTCATGACAAGTGTGTTGGACATGTATGTCATTTATTATCATTTTTTATTTTCTAAGTAGACATATAAATAGTGTGTTTGACACGTTTGGAGAGTGTCGAGCAA
>NW_021578765.1:0-404 GCF_001605985.2 Dendrobium catenatum
ATGACTACGAACTTTTTCATATGAAACCTTCTGAATCGATTTCTGATATGTATACAAGATTTACACAAATTGTAATTTCTTTGCATGCCTTAGGAAGAGAACTTTCAAATTATGAAAAAGTAAACAAGATTTTGAGATGCTTGCCTTCATCTTTTGATGCTAAAATCACTGGAATCACTAAATCTAAGGATTTAAACACCTATTCGATTGATAACTTACTTGGTTCACTCATTACTTACGAGCAAGGGTTGAATCAAAGGAATCTTGTTGCAGGTGAGAAAAAGAAAGAGAAAACAGTGACACTGAAGGCGCATAAATCTGACTCTGATTCTTTCGGGTCTGAGAGCGATGACATTGCCTTTATCATAAGACAATTCAAAAGCTTTCTAAGGAAGAAGCAAAAG
>NW_021578766.1:0-206 GCF_001605985.2 Dendrobium catenatum
AAGTACTATAGTTAGTGGGCAACAATGGTCATAAAGATCATTACATGGCAATGGAGGTCGAGAGGATTTTTATCAGCAAGTGACGATGGTCAAAAAGACTATTGTATGTCAATGGAGGTCTGAAGGACCGTAATTGGCAGACAATGAAGGTCAGAAAGATCATAGTTGAGAGATAGTGGTAAAAAAGATTATTGCCAGGCAACATA
>NW_021578767.1:0-295 GCF_001605985.2 Dendrobium catenatum
CCTCAATACCCGAATACGCAATTTTAAACATTGACTCCACCTACGATAAGGAATTTTACGCCATAATTCAGTCCCTCAGATACTGGAGACATTACCTGCTTCCCCAAGAATTTGTTATCTTTTCAGACCATGAAGCGCTACGATATATCAATTCACAGAAGAAATTGAATGCCCGACATGGAAGATGGGTTGAGTTCCTACAAGAGTACACTTATACCATTAGAGACAAAGCGGGATCAGAAAATAAGGCTGCCGATACACTAAGTCGTAGGATGATGGTTGCTCGTGAGATGAG
>NW_021578768.1:0-203 GCF_001605985.2 Dendrobium catenatum
ATGAGATTGATGCATTAAACAAAAAGAATATTGAACTTTCTGATGCACATAATTCCTTGAAGTCATCTCATATTGAGTTAGAAAGATTGTTTAAGAAAGTAGACAATCCCAAAGCTTTTGAAATTAACAAATCAATATTATATGTATAACAAAACTTTAAAAGGACGCATCACCACCCGAGTAGATTAGTAAACCATTTTCCT
>NW_021578769.1:0-238 GCF_001605985.2 Dendrobium catenatum
TGGGGGTATTCTCATTTTTGAGAATAAAATAACATTCCTAATCAAGAGTATTCTTAGGTTAAGACCTAATATATAATTAACTACGTCGTGAGAAACTGACACATACATCAAATAAAACCTATTTGAGCTAATATATATAATGAGAGATCAAATCTCATGACTATTGAATTATATATATCATTATTCATCAAGATGTGTAGGAGAAAATCACTATTTCTTATTAATAATTATATGTATA
>NW_021578770.1:0-220 GCF_001605985.2 Dendrobium catenatum
CAGATCCAGGACTTGATTGCCCAGAAGGTAGAGCAGGCCATTTCTTCTAGGAAGACTGGAGAGTCAGTCAGCAGGGGGCGTCCTTACCCAGTAGAGTACGAGCAGGAGCCTTACCCCCCTGGTTTCATCCCTCCTAGGTTCAGAGTTTTTGACGGGTTTGGGAACCCGAGACAGCATATAGCCCAGTACCGAGCAATATGCTGCAATATAGGAGGGAGTG
>NW_021578771.1:0-801 GCF_001605985.2 Dendrobium catenatum
AGAAGTATTTGTATAGAGAAATTCCTGAAAAAATATGAGTGGGATAAAACAAAAAAATTATGGAATAGGAGGAAAGCATATGAGCAAATCAGTCATATAAATATAATAAATCCATCAGATGGTGAAAGATATTTAATCAGAATTTTGTAAAATCATGTATGTGGACCAACATCATTTTTAGATTTATTATAAGTTTGTGGAACCCAATGCTTTACTTTTAAAGAACATTCATAAATGCATGGTATAATAGAAATATATTCTTATATATCAGATTTCTTAAATGGTGCATTAAATTATCTAATGCCAAATGTGCTCAAACAATTATTTGTTATTCTTCTTATCTACTACGAGCCAACTAATTCTCTTTAATTATGGAATGATTACTACATGGATTTTCATGATTATCAAATCATTAAAGATATTTCTTATGATGCTTGTGTGTCTAAAACATTATTAGATATTAACTTATTTCTTGAGAGAATGGGAATGTCCATAGATGATTTTGACTTGCCTGAATTTCCACATGTTGAAGTGATCTTTTAGAATTTAAATAATGAGCTCAATAATAGAGAAATATCTGAAGAGCAAAATGTCATTACTCCAGTTGAATATATAAATATATTATGTACACTTAATAAGAAGGCATTTGAAGAAATTATCAATTGTGTTAATCCGAAATGTAATGGCATGTTCTTCATAGATGGCACTGGAGATACGGGTAAAACATATTTGTATCATGCTATTCTTTCAACTTTAAGAAGTGATGGTCATATAACAATCGTATCAGCTACGTTAGGAGTA
>NW_021578772.1:0-246 GCF_001605985.2 Dendrobium catenatum
ATTCCTCGCTCGCCCACCATTGTGTCATAGCCCTGCAGTTTGCAAGTCAGGTGGCGAATTGTTCAGGCTAATGAGACGAACTAATGCTTCGTTTGGGACGGCTTTTTTACTGCTTCTTAAAGCGGATTTTTAGTAAAAAATTTTAATTTTTTTACTAAAAAGCCACTTTAAAAAGAAGTAAAAAAATCATCCCAAACGAAACCTAAGACTACAAATAAAAGTATGGGAATGGCTAACTCGCCTGCT
>NW_021578773.1:0-218 GCF_001605985.2 Dendrobium catenatum
GACGGTCTAGTGACCGCACAAAATAATTTCTCCTCAAATAGTCCCTTAATATAAGATTCTCCTAAATCATAAAATCAATCAGTAATATTGCATACAACACTCACAAAAAATGAACCATTAAATTGTGAAGCTAACAATGAAAACAAATAATATTTGAATTGGTTAAATAATCAAATTAAGCTAAATGAATTAAACAAATAATATTATATTTATTTATA
>NW_021578774.1:0-268 GCF_001605985.2 Dendrobium catenatum
GAAGTGTCGGGCAATCAGTTCTCACATGTCCTGGTTTACTGCAATTATAGCAAACAATATCAGAAGATTCTTTAACATGTTTATGATCCTTACCTTTTTTTCTAATTTTGATGATATTTTTGTTTCTTCCTTAGAAAGCTTTTGAATTGCTTTGTGATGAAGGAAACTTCATTGCTTTCAGACCCGGAAGATTCAAAATCTGATTTTTGTGCCTTTAATGCAACTGTTTTCTCTTTCTTCTTCTCATCTGCATCAAGATTTCTTTGAT
>NW_021578775.1:0-380 GCF_001605985.2 Dendrobium catenatum
AAAAAAATAACAAAGACAAACACCAAAAAAAAAAAAAGACAAACTAAAAATAAAAAGGTCCCTGATCAGGTAATGGTGTTGGTGGAGGTGGTTGAAAATAATGATGAATGGATGTGAACTGCTCTCCAAACCAAGACATATTATTTTCATGTTGTTAGTGTTGCTCTATTACGTAGGTGTTAAAACTAGTCTTCTACTTGTCAACCCTCAGAAGCACTTCATCGCACTGGGATTGCTGGTGCGCAAGTGCCGGTGTTGGTGCTGGTGCTAGACTTCTGCTGCCTCCTCTGGCTTGGGGTCAATATAATGAACATTTCATCGATGAGCACTATGAATGACATGGAAGGAGCTATTTGAATATAAAATTGGGAGATCGATGA
>NW_021578776.1:0-217 GCF_001605985.2 Dendrobium catenatum
CTTTGTTTATGAATCTTCTTGATTGTAGGCCTTGAAGACCTAATATGAATGTATAAGATAAATATTCAGGTCGACTTCATGACCGTATATTTATCTGATAATTCGAACCCTGTCTACTCTACTTACTTGCTTAGGAGGATCGGGTTTCGTAGGCTTGGTGCCTTTGTCAGTGAATTTTCTTGATTTTAGACCTTGAAGGTCTAATATGAATGTATTT
>NW_021578777.1:0-349 GCF_001605985.2 Dendrobium catenatum
GGTATGCTTATGAAGGATGAATTTTCCCAATAGACTATTCAAAGGGAACACCCAAATGGTAGTGAGACTCTTTCAAATTTTTATTATAATAGTGATGCTTTGATTGAAACTGAGGATATGCATATTGATGCTAAATGTTTTTTCAAGGATGATAATGATTTTAGTTTAATTAAGGTTATAGCAAAATAGGAAGGAAGCCTAAACATATTTCCTTATAACCTACTAGAAACACTCACTTGCATACTTCCCATTAAGTGTTTATTTATGTTTAATACTGTTATTTGGAATGTGACAGGAATTAGTTGTCCTTCTTCTAGAATACGTGTTAAGAACTTATGTCGTGTGCATA
>NW_021578778.1:0-372 GCF_001605985.2 Dendrobium catenatum
CTGTTTTTGGTAATATCGTCCGGGACGATATTAATATCGGCCTTGATGATCTGTCTAAAATCAGACACCCTAATTAGGGCATCCTCATTAAGGCAACCGTCAACTGATCGGCCTGAACTATAGTTATATTGGCTAGGATGATATGTTCAATTAAGAAAGAATCAGCCGCCATGATCAGATTAGGCATTAAATATTTTCGGAAATCGGCCAGGACGATGTAACCATCGTCCAGGACGATCTAACTCAATTATGACTAAAATGATCTGGTATCTTTGGAAAGAATTAATGGCTGATTGATACAATCAGATTGGCCAGGACGATCGTGAGATCGGCTGGGACGATAGCCTGGACGATTGACATCGGCCAGACTCT
>NW_021578779.1:0-277 GCF_001605985.2 Dendrobium catenatum
TCACCTCCCTTGAAATTCGTTCTTCTTGGTCTTGTTTTCTCCTCCTTTTATACACTACCTCAATTGAATTCTTCATTCGACCAAATTCTTTTCCTAGACTATTCGCAATTCCCCTCTTGAATACATAAATTATTAACATTTGAATTCAACCATCAAATTGATGATTTCAGTTATATAAATTAATCCAACAATTTAATATGATTTTTATTATATAAAGCCATCCACAATTTATTTGAATTCCTAAATGATGAGGACATCGACAGACGCTACCGACATG
>NW_021578780.1:0-7010 GCF_001605985.2 Dendrobium catenatum
AGGCCATTTCTAAGAAGGATTTTTGGGGCTCCTACTTTGGGAACCAAATGAATTCCAAATTTGATGCAATTTGGGCCATAGAATCACCTGACCCTAAGGACTAAACCCACCAAATTTGAGCTCAAATGGAGCACTCTAAGGTGGTCAACCAAACCCCCCAAGGTGAGATCTAAGTCACCTTCAAATCACTATGGGGGTCTATCCTAGGCTTGGATTCAAGAAAAATCAGTGGCTCTACTCTCCTCATCCTACACATCATCAACACACCAAAAATCACACCCTAAATCCCATTGGATAGATCTATATCCCCTTTTGAATTTAAGGGTCAAACCATGACCCTTAAACTTAAAAAATTAGGGAAAATGCCCTTGAACAACTTAAAATGGGGAGATAAAATTTGGGCATGTCATAAACATGTTCAATTTTAATCCCCCAAAAATCCAGACTTGGTGGACATGTATTTAAAAAGTAATTAAAGAAATTCATAAAATGCTCAAATTGAAATTAAACCTAAGACTGACCTAACCAGGGTCTGGAACCATAGGGATTTTGTAGAGCTCCTTGAGACCTTTTCAATGAGCCTAAGAACACCAAATTTGGACAAGTGTGCAGGGAGTTATGAATTTTTGAAGTTCCCTTGAATTTCTGGATTTATTAATCTGGCAATTACACAGTCAGCAGCCATTACCATGCGGCGCGCGCTGATTCGCCAGGCAATGATTGGCGCTAACCGTTAACGGCCGGATTAACCACAGCAGTCGGATGGCGGATCGAACGGCTGGGATAGAAGGCGCTCCGATACCGCAGGATCTAATCCGAGCCATTGATCAAGATCAACGGGGATTTCGTCTTCAACCTCCCGCTCGTATCCGAGACCACAGAGCTTCTCCGGCTTGATCCGGGCGATCCCGCCGGTGAACTTTGATGAAATTTTACAACGAGGATCAAGACGGTGGAAACTTTCAATCCAACGGTGGAGATCCATTGGGGTGAAGGTTTCCTTTACACTTGACCAAAATACCTAGCTAGGGAGCTCGGGATGTAGAGATTACCGTAGAGAAGGCCTCAATGAATGAGCTTCTCTATCAGGAAGCTTCAGGGGACGGTGGCGAACAGTTCTCCTTCAGGCGTCAGGGTCAGAGGACGGCCGGAGGTGCGACTTCAAGCGGGACGCCGAAGGCTTTCACGGGCGCTTGCTCGAACGGAAGGAGGGATCGATCTCTAGGCTCGAAGGAAGCTTCCAGGAGTTTGAAGGAGCTCTGGGGATCGAACGAGAGCAAATGCCAATGCCTCGCGAGGTCTGGCAAGCTCAGGGGTATTCGGCCACCCTTCGGGAGCTTGGACGGCCGGGATTGAACTGGGGAAGGCTCATATCGCTGCCAGGTGGACGATGGCGACGTCCAGGAAGGATCATGGAGATCAAAACAGTGAGCAGCAGCCTTGAGCCAGGGATTATCTGGGGGGGACCATCGGAACTTAAATTCCATTGGCTCCGACCGCCGCCGGCCATGGCCTGGGTCACGTTGACCGAGGGAGACCGATGGGGACATGCTGGAGCCAATGGTGAAGTCAATTTGGCCTGGGGAGGCCTGGATCGAATTGGTGACTGGGTTAGACCCAAACTTGCTCGGTTTGAGTCGAATTGAGCTCAATCCGAGCCAGGCCAGACCCTGGGCTTGGTATGGGAGGTAGGTCTGGGTCTGGTGCACCCAATGTAAGTAGCAATTGGGTCCAATTTGATCTGGGTTGAAAGATGGCTCGGGTTGATCGAAACCTGCTCGGTTTGGGTCGATTTAGGCTCAACCCAGGTCAGACCAGACCCTGGGCTTGAGGTGGGAAGCGGGTCTGGGTCTGGTGCACTCAATGCAAGTGACAATTGGGTCCAATTTGATCTTAGCTGGGAGATGGCTCGGGTCTAAGTGTTTTTGGCTACTTTGGGTTAGCCTAACTCTTGACCCAAGCTAGCCCAAGGCATGGGCTGGCTAGAGGAGATGTATTGAACATAGGGCCACCTATGGGAGGTGTTGGTCGAGTTCAATGGGGCTTAGGTTGATAGTTGGCTCTTTCCTAAGTGCTTTTGGGCACTTTGGGCTAGCCTAACTCTTGACACAAGTGAGCCCAAGGGTTGGGCTGATCAAGGAAGGTGTATTGGGTTAATGGGAACTCAATAGCACCTTGATTTGGATTCAATTTGGTTAAGATAAAAAGATGGCTCAAGGGAGGCCTCTTCTTGGTCACTTGGGTCAAGCCATATGGCTAACCCAAGTGAGCCCAAGGCTTGAGTCACCAAGAGGGGTCTCTTGGGTACCCAAAAGGTTATCCCATACATTCAAAGGACTTGGAATGGACTTGATTCAAAAATTTGAAAGAGGAAGGGTGTATGGGTCAAACTTGGTTGACTTGGTCAACCAAGTTGACCCAGGGTCTGGGTTTGAGTTCAACAAGTTGAGTTTAACATTTAAAATTCCTTGGAAGTGGTTTCAAAGAGTTTGGAATTGATTTGATTTGAAATGGCCATTTGAAATCCCATAAGGGTATTTTGGTCAATTTTGACCTATTGGTCAACTAGGGTCAAAAATGGATCTAAAAAATGCAGTTTACTGCTCAGTGGGTTAAAATCAAGAGTCTGGAAGTGATTGGAGGCTTTGATAAGGACTCCAAGATCAAAATCTCAAAGGGGTTAGTTCGGTGGCATAAGCTGTAAATATTTGAAGGTTTTACAGCCTTTGAATTTTAATTTAGATTCTGGGGTTAGAGACCTCATAATAGGCTCTAAATTGGAGAGTAACCTCTAGAGACATGTCTTATCACTTTGTAAGTGATAGACCCTGAATCAGAGGCCATTTGACTGGGTTTTGAAATGTTTGAAAATTCTTTGAAAAGGGTCTTTAGGACAAGACCTTAGGACTTTGGATTTGAGATTGGATTTCTGGATTTGGAATGGATTTCAAGTTTGAATGATCAATATTGGGGTATTCAAATCATTTACAATCATGTGGTGATTGTTAATGAATGGATAGGGTCAAATCTAGATCAAAGGTAGAATCAAAGTCTAAGTTAAATTTTGGATTCTCAAGTGGATTGAATCAAAGTTTGGATGTGTTTGAAATTTGAATTAATTGGAGTTTGAGTTGAATGAAGTTTGAGATTTAAATTGATCAAAGGTTGAAGTTGATCAAAAGGTAGAAATTGGTTTGATGTTGGAGTTGATCAAAGATAGGGATTGATTTGAGTCTAGATTAGCCCTAAGATCTAAAGGGGTTTTAGGATCTAGTTCTAAGGGAACCCTAGGCTCTAGAGTAGGCCCTAAGGTCTAGCTCTAGGAAAGGATCCTAAGGTCTAGAGTGGATCCTAGGGTCTAGAATTAATCTAGAGTTTGGAAGGGCCTTAGTGACCTCATACCAAAAATGAGGTCAACAGGGGGTTCCTCTACTACGACATTTCTTATGGCGTGTTGAGTAAATGGAGCTGCAAGCGATCATGCCATATTTGGGCATCTTGGATCCGACCTTTTACACTCATTCAAGCTTCATACTTGAGCTATGGGAATTGCGCTTCGCAATGCTGATTTCACTGAAGTCGGTAGATTTGAAGTTTATTTTTGGTGGAAGATTTAGAGCCTACGAGCATTTGGTAGTTGTTCGCGACTCCTTCCCACTGGAATTTTGATTCTCCAGTCAGTTTAGGAGAATTTTGTAGACTACGATCACTTGAACTTATCGAGTCAAATTAGCCTTCGTGCTTCCTATAGTCTCTACTAATGGGCTGACGAAATGGGGGTTCCGCTAGTACGGCCATTCTTATGGCGTGTTGAGTAGATGGATCTGCCAGCAAACCGACAATATTTGGACGTGTTTGATCCGGCCTTTTACACCCATCTGAACCTTAAGCTTCAGGCTATTGGAAGACTTCAAACTATTCTGGCATAATTTGTTGGAGTGTATAGTCATAAAATATTTCTTTTCTGACTTCTGAAATCTTGATAAACTGGAAGGAGTGGTGTCTCAGACTTCAGAAAAATCACCCATATATATGCTAAAAATTGAAGTCACTGCATCCTGATTTAAAGGGATGTTTGTACTTGATGATTTTAAATATTTATTCGAGGATCTCGACACGATGCGCGATGTCGACTTGAATAAATATTTAAATGCCCCCTACCTCGTAGGAGGAATTTCAAGATAAAGTAGATTTATTAGAATTTTAAATATTTATTCAAGGATCTGAGCACGCAACGCGATGTCGACCCGAATAGATATTTAAAATGCCTCCTACCTCACAGGGAGATTTCAAGATTAAGTAGATTTATCAGAATTTTAAATATTTATTCAGGGATCTCCACACGCAATGTGATGTCGACTCGAATAAATATTTAAAATGCCCCTACCTCGTAGGGATATTTCAAGATCAAATAAGCTTATTATAATTTTTTAAAAATCTTTTTGGGGATCTCGGCACGCAGCGCGATATCAACCTGAATAAATAGTTTAGGTGTCCCTTTTTTGTGTTGCAAAATTGACCTTTTATAGTCTTAAATATTTATTTAGGGATCTCGGCATGCAACGCGATGTCGATCCGAATAAATATTTAAAATGCCATAAGTGTTTTTTCTCAAAATGCATTCTTTTGTCACAAGAGAATTTTGAAATATATATATGTTATATATATGCTAGTGGGCACATGTAAGATACACAACAAAATTTTAAATACATATTGATTCTTATGCATGATATTTCTTCAGGTATCGACCGTTAATTGGCGACATAGGGCTTTGACCATTTAGATCAATCAACTAATAAGCTCCTCCCAAGTACACCTTCTCAATGACGAATGGACCTTCACAGTTGGACACAAATTTTTCACCAATTTTTTGGTACGGGATGATTGGCCTTCTCAGCACCAGGACCAATTCCCCTTCTTGAAAGCTCGATGACGTACCATTTAATCAAATGATTTCATCATCCTTTCCCTTTAGATCTCTAGGTTCTGTTGAGCTTGTAGTCTGACTTCATTGAGGTCGTCAAGTTCTTTTGTTCTCTATCGAGCATTTTGCTCATGAGTTAAATAATACTGGATAGCTACACGAAGTGATGACAGTTCGATTTCTAATGGAAATACGGTCTCAACCCCAAATACTAGTGAGTAGGGAGTGGCTTTAGTCAGTGTCTTATAAGTAGTACGATACGCCCAAAATGCCTCCACCATTTTAGTGTGCCACACTCTTTTATTGTTGGTGAGTATCTTCTTTAACAATTTCACCAGCATCTTGTTAAAGGCTTCTACAAATCCATTTGCCCATGATTATATATAGATGAATGTCTCCAATCGATCTTTTGCCGATCAACGAACTTGTAAATTTTTGTACTTTTGAATATAGTATAGTTGTCTGAGATTATACGGTGTGGTACACCAAATCTATCGATAATTTTATGGGTAATGAAATTGATCACATGCTTGAATGTGTCCTCTCTGATTGGAGCCGCTTCTGCCCACTTTGAGAAGTAAACTGTCACTGCCAGAATGAAGCAGTGTCCCGCTGATGGTGGTTGATCTATCGGTCCGATAATATCAATACCCCAACATTCAAATGGCCAAGATGCTATTATAGGGTGTAGTGGATTTGAAAGTTTATATATAACATCACCGTGAATTTGACATTCATGGCACCTCTTAGCTGGTCAATACAATCTCTGACTATGGTTGGCCAATCGTAACCCATTCTCTTAATTTTAACAGCCATTTTAAGACCTGATTGATGTGCACCACAAAGTTCTTCGTTGATTTCTATCACCACTTTATCAGTTTCCTTGGTCCCTAGGCACCTTAGCCACATTTGATTTATCCTCTAGGAGTTAGTTTCTTTGAAATAGTCGATGAAGGGATGCCTCCAATCATCTCCTTCCTCAACATCGAGGCAATGCAACCACAATTTTGAGTAGCTACTGGTCTTACGCCTCTTGACTACATGATGTTCCTCTGGTTAATTTTTAATAACGATTTGTTTAGGAGGTTCAAGATCAACCGGGGTCGTATCCTATTGGCTTGAATCTAGTATTCCCACTGCCTGCGGGAATTACAAGATTGCTGGCTCTAAGACCCGGCAGCCATGAATCATAATTGGTATACGTATTTTCTCGTCGGTATTCGCTACATCCTTGGCTAATTTGGCTAAGAAATCTGGCTTAACATTTTCTCCTCGAAAAACTCATACTATTTTTACATTTAGAATTTGTTTCAGAAGCTCAAGAGCTCGCCGGTAGTAGTGGGCTAATTCAAATTTGTCAATCTTGCAAACGCTCAGAACTTGATTTATCACAAGTTAAGAATCCCCAAAGATTTGAAGATTTTGGATTCTAACATCTACCACGATCTCCAGTCTTACTATTAGGGCTTCGTATTCGGCTTCATTATTGGTCTGAGGTTCAGTCAAACTAAATGAAAATCTCATTATGCCTCCCTCGTGTGCTACAAAAATGAGACCAATGCTAGCTCAGGCAGTTACAATATTTAGAGGTCGGGCATGCTTAATAGATGATGCCCCATCAAAGTATATCTCCCATAACGGTAGCTTTTCATTCTCCTCAACTTGCATGATATGTTCATTGGGAAAATCATCATTTAGCGGGGAATCTACTAGGATAGGATGTGCTGCTAAGAAGTCTTCTAAAACCTACCCTTTCACTGCCTTTTGTGGCATATATGTGATATCAATATGCAGGAGTAGTACTGCCCATCTGGCTAAATGACCTGTCAATGCTCGTCTTATCATTAAGAACTTCAATGGATCGATCTTTGATATTAAGGTGATTTTGTGAGACATCATGTAATGGTGAAATTTTTAAACAGTGAAAATTAGCACCAAACAATGCTTCTCAATTGGAGAATAACAAACTTCTGCTCCTACCAATATTCGACTGATGTAGTAGAGTGCATTCTCTTTCTCTTCTTTCTTTGTGCTGGGCTAATAGTGCGCTGTTGACCTCATTTTTGTATGAGGTCACTAAGACCCT
>NW_021578781.1:0-330 GCF_001605985.2 Dendrobium catenatum
AGGGACGCACCACGCAGGCGGCACGTCGGCACGCAAATGATGTGGGTCATGTGGGTCCCAGCAGCAGAAAGACTTGACTGCTAGACTTTGAAAGTCTACCGGCGTGAAAAAGGGGCGAGACCTTCGCTATCGTTTATGCCCTCTCAGTGCGTGAAGGGTGAGACGCGAAGAAAAAACCTTTATAATTACTTTAAAATTACACGGCATGAATTTTTTTGAGTAGTATACATTTTAGTTTTTTTTTTAATTTATGATAAATGCTTATTTATGTCTTATTTTGATACATAAATTATAATAAATAAATAATATACATAAATTATAATAAATAAT
>NW_021578782.1:0-212 GCF_001605985.2 Dendrobium catenatum
CATTTTGCTCTTTGTGAGCAGAAGTAGTTTTTAATTTGTCCACCTCGGCAAACTGTTGCGAAGGGTGGATGGATTTCGCTTTGAGTAATTGATGGATTGATTTCAATTTTTAAATATCTTGAGTTTAGGATTTTGGAATTTTGAATGGAATTTTGAATTTTTCTGGGATTTTGGGTGGCATTTAAAAATGCCTGAAATTGACCCCTCCGGTT
>NW_021578783.1:0-954 GCF_001605985.2 Dendrobium catenatum
GTTAATAGCTAGGCATGCGATTGTTCTTATCAAAAACTTCTTCGTTGATCTGATTACTTTGATGTAGATTTTCTAAAGATGCATTATATTTATTAGGTTTACTGTAGCTCTATCGCTAACCTCTACTTAAATTTAAGTATTTAACGGTTGTAAATTTCATACTGATGTAGTTTAGGTTAAGGCATTCTATCATAATTTTTCCTTTTCTATTAAGCCCTTAAATTTATTATTATATCCACTCAATTAAAGTCTTAATATTTAAATTTAACAAGTTGGAAATTAATGCCGTATTATTTTAATTTTCCTTTCATGTTTGTACAATTAAATCATATTTAAGAGCAATTCAACAAGTTTGAGTATTTTGTTCCTCTCCTTCAGTTAAAAATGGTTGGAAATAATTAGTTTATCAGGAATGGATAGAAGCATGGCATTGTGAATAATAACTCCTTGGCAACAATAATAAACTAGCAGTCAATACATTTTCCATTTTATTTGGTCTATACAGAGCAATGTATGTATTAGTTGTGAAAATTATAGAATAATTTCAAAGAAATTTAAGTTTTCTTACGATGATAATGATTCTCAAGGAAGAGCTAGTCTTCATCTTTAGAATTTGAATCAAATATTAACTTGCTTCAAAATGAGTAAGCTAACAAGGATCGAGAACTAAAAACATGTCCCATTATACAAATGAACTTCTTATTTTCATTTTGTTATGCTGGCTTAGAAATTATTTACAAGGTAAATATTGTTTTTTTCATATAGTGTGTCATAAAATTTCTATTTCTCAAAGATGTCTTGCTTTTTTTCCATATGCATGTTACAACATTTGCAATGAACTTGTTTATTATTTGGTTTATCGCAAAGCCTCAATGAGGCACCAAGGATGACCCAGAACCATAGTTAATTGTTGTAAAACCTCATATATTGTGTGCCTCAACAATGCCAACAGGG
>NW_021578784.1:0-285 GCF_001605985.2 Dendrobium catenatum
AAAATTTATGATTAGATTTTGAAAAACAAAATAGTTTTTTAAGTTCTCAAAAGAAACTTAAGTGAGCATAACTTATATTTTTATGCCTCTAATACTTTTTTTTTAATTTAAATTTTCATATTAAATATTGATGTAATATTAATATTGAACTATAATAAATATTATCCATTACATACGTTAAAAATTTATATATTGAACAAACACATGCGTCGAAAAATTCTTTAGGACAGCAATTGGCATCAAAATTTCGCACTAAAGGTGAAATTATTTTGTGCCATCACCAGA
>NW_021578785.1:0-202 GCF_001605985.2 Dendrobium catenatum
ATAATTCTCCAAAAAAAAAATAAATAAATAAATAAATAATCTACTTTAAAATTCGTGTAAAATAAATTATTATTTATTAATATTTTTATCATAAACCGAGGACCAAAAGAATAAAGCAGCAGGCAATGAGCCCATTAGATTCTGTAATCTGACCTCTAACTATTTTATAGAATATTTTCTGTGGTTTTCTTAAACGGGAAGA
>NW_021578786.1:0-208 GCF_001605985.2 Dendrobium catenatum
GTTATTGTTGTGTTTGTTGTTATTATTTTGAAAGGAAGTTTGTAGTTTACATGCCTAGAACCAAGTTTTTTTTTTATGTTGCAGCATATTACTACTCCAAAGTTTAGTTTATATTTACTTGTCTTAAATTATTAATATATTTAGAATGTTTCTTGAACTTGAATTCCATGAAACTAAAGAATTTATTATTTATCTATATAATAATTAC
>NW_021578787.1:0-267 GCF_001605985.2 Dendrobium catenatum
CTGTTGCAACGCCCCTATTCCTCTCCACATTTTCTCACTAATTCTGAAAATAATATTATTTTTCTCACTTCAAAAGTAATTTAGATATTCCAAAATTATATTTTATATTTAAGTAAGATAAGACAAAATGCGTCCAAATATAAACCCTTTGAAGATGGCTTCTTGAATTTTATGCCTCTGAATGTTAACTTTCTAAGCTAGAAAATCAAATTTAAGAGAATGACAATTGAAATAAATAAGCCAATTTCACTGGGCTTCACTGGGTTG
>NW_021578788.1:0-326 GCF_001605985.2 Dendrobium catenatum
CTACTAGAAAGTGCATAACCACATAAGAATTCCACCAGCAATTCACTATCACCAAAATAATATAGAAGAAGAAATAAAGAACTTCCCTAAACATAAGCAAAAAAGTAGCAAACCACAACCCTAAAATATAACAGAGTAGAATAAGCCCCCACAAAGTAAAGAGGCAAATCTAGCACATACAAACCCCAATCCAGTTAACCATCCATGAAGAAAAGCAACACCACACAACCAACAATAAAACATAATAGATCCCAACAACTCCCACCACTGACCACCAAAAGGCATCCAAGAAGGCCAGTTAAAGCCCACCAAATAGCACAAAGATA
>NW_021578789.1:0-380 GCF_001605985.2 Dendrobium catenatum
ACATTTCTGCCTACCTCACCTCATCTACATGTTGTGCAAATGAATTTTTATTTCTTGGTTATTTGCTAAACTATCTATCATCTTTGGAGAGAAATAAATGCTAGGAGATATGGCACTACTATTGATAGCTTATATATTGTTTGTTTTAAAATAAAAACAGCTATGATAGCTAAAATTGTTGGGTGGAGAAGAATGGAGGATGTGAGAGGCTTATTATCCTAGTATGGGATCCTATTTCTATGTTTCATTTTTTGGTTGATCTCAGCTTTGAATTTTTACATCGATTCATTTTGTTTGGGTGTTATCGGTCACTTGCATTCATTTTGGCTGGTACATGTTGCTCTTTTGGCTTGGTTTGAGAGTCATTGGCGGCTTTTTAG
>NW_021578790.1:0-347 GCF_001605985.2 Dendrobium catenatum
AAATTGATTTTTTTAGGGTTTTTTGAGCCCTCTATTTAAGCACTCTCATAAAACTTTGTAAGAGTCTTTTGGCAGCCATTGTGGCTTCAATTCTTTGGGGAAAACTTGAAGAGAGGACTTGAAAGGGAGAGAGGAAAGAGTGGAGTTCGAGAGAGGGAGAAGAACCTTGGAGGGGGTTTCAAGGGAGTGTGAAGGAGATTTCACACGGTTGCTCCGACAAGCTTGCACCTCAGTACCATCAGATTCAAGGTTCATCTTGAAGGAAGTTTTCGGAAGAAGAAGATCTCGTTGGAGTCAAAGGACTTGGCCTCTCCGCCGCACCAGGGAAGGTGGAAGTGATTGTGTAA
>NW_021578791.1:0-292 GCF_001605985.2 Dendrobium catenatum
AGAGAGTTCCCTCCTGACGTCGAAACTCCGGCCAAGTAAAGCCAGAGTTCTCCTCTGCCACCAAAGACGTCGGAATTCTACCCGACGTCGGACCTTCAGTCTTCGCCAAGTTTCTACCCGACGCCGGACTTCTACCGGTTATCGGACTTCGTTGGATGTCTATGCAAAGAAGCATTTCTTTCCATTGCTGGACTTCTACCTGACGATGTCCTACTAATCTTCGTCGTCATATTATAGTCCTTCCGACCTCCGTCTCCAACCGACTACGGTTCTTCTGACTTACGTCGTCCGC
>NW_021578792.1:0-268 GCF_001605985.2 Dendrobium catenatum
AATAAAATTTGAAAATATATGTGCTAAGTTAAAATTAATTAATTGCACCAAAAGTAAAAAAAAAAAAAACGATTTGTAGTTCTATGGCTCCTAAGATTTTGGCAACAATCATGAATGATGTTGGTGATTCCTACTTCAGTATTCTAGTTAAAGAGTCTCATGATGTATCTGCAAAAGAGCAATTAGCTATTACAATAAGATATAAAAACAAGTTGTGCCAAGAAATTGAGAGGTTCATATGTATTAGTCATGTTTCTTCTTCTTCTTC
>NW_021578793.1:0-225 GCF_001605985.2 Dendrobium catenatum
TGAAGTTTGAGAGAGTTAATGAATTTTGGAGGTTATCCGGATATGCTAACTAAGGGGTCAAAATTTGATTTTTAAAATTAGAGTTAATCTTAAGGATTTCAGATTTTTAATAAATACTAGACCTAATTATGAGTTATTAGACAGGTGGCACACTCAATTTGGAGTTTCCTATCAAAAGTCATGATTTTTAGAAGTTTTAACCCGTTTTGACCTAAGGTTAACCAA
>NW_021578794.1:0-232 GCF_001605985.2 Dendrobium catenatum
CAAGTTCGAGAAGTACTTACACCAAGAGGGGACCGGCTTCGCTAGACCATTTTGGTCCATCCGGGCTAGGCTCTATTAGGCGCTGGCTTATCGTAAACAAACAACAAACTTGATTCATAGCATACAGCAGGACTGAACGATTCTTTAGATACAATAATTCGTATCTAAAGTCTAGATCGTTAGATACGATGTTTCGTATAACGATCTTTCGTATAAGGAGATTTCGTATAGA
>NW_021578795.1:0-337 GCF_001605985.2 Dendrobium catenatum
CGGTCTCAATGCAAATGTAGAGTGGTAGGGTTGTTTTCATTTAAAAGGTAGGTCTTACAACTTAGCTTTGAGGCCAAGATGCCTTAGTATGTATGGTATGCAAATGCTGACTCAAAAAGAAAAAAAAACTTTTGTTATCTAATCCTTAAGTGAGGGCATTTTACATGTGACACATTTTGGGCTATGCATGTTTATTTTCAATTTTGAAAACTTGGTTCCTTAAAGGGAGCCATGCAATTTTTCTTATTTAGAAAACATGAAGCTTAATTTCATTTTTAGATTGCTTACATTTTAAGGGGCAGAAAACTTAGTTTTTATCCTAAGAGTCTAACGTGAT
>NW_021578796.1:0-383 GCF_001605985.2 Dendrobium catenatum
TTATTGAGTCTGAGAGAGTGTGATTGTAATTGAATAATTAAGCGCGCACACACACACACCGGGGGAGAGTTTAAAATCTAAATTTTTTAAACTGATTGTAATGTACGATATCTATTTGTATGGGATGATCTGATCAATTATTTTCCACTTCGAGCAATTAAATGAATAGATTGGAGAAATTTTTTCTAAGTATAGATCTTACTGTATGATATACCATTCGTACATACCTTGCAGAGTATGAATTGGATGGGTCCCTTTTCATCCTGAGTTTTCTTCTAGATGAACTTGAAGAATTTCTAAATGGTTCATACCGTACAATGTCATCATCGTACGTATGCCATCCAGTGTACAAATTGGACGGGTCCCTTTTCGTCCAAACGAAC
>NW_021578797.1:0-396 GCF_001605985.2 Dendrobium catenatum
CTTTTGGGATCAAATTAATATCATCCGGGCAGACCTTTTCCAACGGGATATCCTTGATGAGACTAGGATTAGGATGGGCTAAGGTATCAGTGCTCAAAGGTTCTAAATCTCCTACATCAGTGTCTAATTCAATCAATTCAGTTTCATCATCAAAGAAATCCTCGTCATCAATGATATCATTAGTATCAATGAAATGGATGCACTCAATTTTAGGTTCAAGGGACATTTTCTGACTGGGATGGCTAGGAGTCGACCCAAGTTGGGAGTCACCGGGGATCGATCCAACAGAAGACTCAATAGAGGGTCGGTCATCAAGGCTAGGTGAGGACCTATAGGGTGGGGCAGCAACCCTGATGTCGCTAAGGTATGGGTGGTCTTGACCACAGTGATGTCCAC
>NW_021578798.1:0-493 GCF_001605985.2 Dendrobium catenatum
AGTAATCAAAACATAATATTTGAAATTAAAAAAAAAATAAAAGTAACATCATTTGTTGTCTTGTAGCTTATAATATCAAAAAAAAAAAAAGCATTAAATGTCTAGTGCAAGAACAAAAACATAAACATAAATTTTCTTGCAGATGATGTTTTAACTATTTAATAGAAGGAATGATATGATTAGCTTCTTTAGTGGTTTGTCTTTGAACTTCTAAATCATCTTCAATAAATATCTTAACTTCTAATTCAGGCCCATCAAATGAAAGATTAGTAATTTCTAATATTTCCATATCATCAATATCATCAAGAGACTCAAATCCATCTCGAAAATGAGAAAACCTTGCTCACAACCGCGGAAGTAAATACGAAGTGTCTTTTTTTCGGATTTTTTTTTTATTTTTTCAATGGGCACGCGTATCCTTTTGAAATTAAATAGTATTTTAATTGGATATGGAAAAGCCGTATCCGACATGTATCGGTGCCATATCAGAGGC
>NW_021578799.1:0-869 GCF_001605985.2 Dendrobium catenatum
ATTTATCGTGCATTAGGCAGGACAACTTGCAGCTTTCAACAATAAACAGAGCTGGAAACCTATCCATCATCTTTAATACTTAAAAGAGAGCACACAAAGCTATCGCGGGAGCTGCTGTATGACATCATATGAGGCGTGGTATGACGCATACTAAGGAGAACCTGTTCAGGGACCTCTGTTGTATAAACTAATTATTTAATTATAATAGCTTTTCTATTGTTATAACAGAAAAAAAAAAAGATTTCCTTCTTAATTTACCAAGCATATTTGATTCAGTAAAATAAACATAACAATATAAGCTCTAATCTTCTGGGTTACATTAATGACTGCCTCAGTGGTGACAAAGCAACCATGGAGACATTTTCAGAGATCTACAACAAAAGCAACCAGCCAATGCTAACTGAAGAATTTAACATCAGTTATTAAAATAAGTTATAAATACATACATACATATAACTTTGCACTGATCACTGAACTGCCACGAAGATTAATGATACAGTTACCGTACCAAAGACCTACTTCCTTTATCTTTCTGAATCCTATAAAATAGGAAGGGGGACACATGTAAAAAAGATGGCTATAAGAGGACAGAGAAGTCAAAAGAAATTATGTATCATTTTTTCATTCCTAACATAACCTCTACTATTTAAGAGAACTTGCCCTCATTATTCTTATAAATTTGGACAAAATAATAAAGATTTTCTACTCTCTCTCTCTCATACTAACTTCATTATATTCTTCCAATAAGTTCTCAATACACAAGTGGCATAAAGCACAACCCAATATCATCTAGTAGACACAATGAGATCACACATACAATAAGCTATAATTAAAATCTTTTCAAAAAAATAAACACACATGAGATATCA
>NW_021578800.1:0-236 GCF_001605985.2 Dendrobium catenatum
TTGCTATTCATACCTGTGATTTAGGCCTCCTTTGGGGTGGCTTTCATATTGCTTCTTAAAACAAATTTTTAGTATAAAAATTAAAATTTTTGTACTAAAAAGTTGCTACAGGAACAAGGAAAACACAGCCCATAAACAAGGCGATTCTGCTCAATGGCTCCATTAGCAACACCGATGGTTCACTTATATTGAGATTGCTGAGTATGAGATAGCAATTATTAGTTGTCTGCAGTTCT
>NW_021578801.1:0-291 GCF_001605985.2 Dendrobium catenatum
ATGATATTTCTGCACGATTTGAGTATTTTCTGTAAAGTTTTTACCGGGTATTTTGACTTCTGTGCGATTTTTATCAAATAGATAATTATCAGGATGTTAAAAATGTTGCTTCAGTACAATGGAAGTCTTATAATGTTGTTGTGAATGTTCTGTGGTAATTTGGTAAAGTTCTGAATCTGTGATTTCTATGTAAATTCTGTATACCACCGTTATGCCGCCGATTTCTAGTACGACCTCTGATTTTTTGAATTGTTGATTTGAATGATTGAATATGCATACGAATGTGAATAT
>NW_021578802.1:0-446 GCF_001605985.2 Dendrobium catenatum
AGCAGCGGTGGACTGCGAGTAGGAAGATATTTGGAGGTGAGGCTTCCGGCAGTGGTTCCTCTGGGAAGAGGAGATTTGTAGCTGGTTCTGGATCTGTTAATTCCAGGAGGAGTGGAGGGTCATCTGGTACTGTTACCAGTATGACGAGTTCTGGTTCTGTGAGTATGGCACCTGTGTGCCAGAGTTGTGGACGGCAACATCATGGCCAGTGCTACATGATGGCTGGTCTGTGTTTCAGATGTGGTCAGCCAAGACATAGGATTGCAAAGTGTCCACAGATGGGATTTGATCGGCGTTCTGAGTTCCGATCTGAGAGTTCTGTTAGACCTGCCGGTTCAGCAGCAGGAAGACCAAGGGCTGTTCCTCCTCGTCCTGAGGGATTTTCTGGTAGAGGTGGTAGTTCTAGTTATGTACCACGGAGACCACCTACTGTTCAGAGGGAGCAG
>NW_021578803.1:0-292 GCF_001605985.2 Dendrobium catenatum
ATAGAAGAATGTGACTTAGCACAACTAAATGCTAAATACTTAAATAGTTTCTTTTGTGCTTTAAAATTTGAAGACTACATGCGAGTTTCTACTAGCAAAAGTGGAATGGACATATGGGATAGACTTTGTATAACTTATGAAGGGACTAATGAAGTTAAGCAATCAAGACTTAATATCTTGTTACATGACTATGAATTGTTTCGCATGAAACCAAATGAATCCATTTGTGATATATACACAAGATTCACACAAATTGTCACCTCTTTGCATGCACTTGATAGGGAACTAACGA
>NW_021578804.1:0-284 GCF_001605985.2 Dendrobium catenatum
CTATAAGAGTGTGAAAGGACGAAGGGTTCTCTGCCCATACTAGGAGAGTGTAAAAGGATGACGGTTCTCTGCCAATATTGGGGATAGTGTAAAAGGACGATGGTTCTCTATCGCATCGGGTAGTGATGAAAAGAGTATTTGTAAAGGCTTCTCCGCCTTACTGTGAGTGCAAAAGGAGAGACACTATTGATATTAGTGCAATACTCATAGGGTGCCTCTGGGGAGTGGATGTAGGTCTGGTTTAGATCGAACCACTATAAATCTTGTGTCGTTTATTTCACTGC
>NW_021578805.1:0-1031 GCF_001605985.2 Dendrobium catenatum
TGATAGTTATCTACATAACTACAAATACTTCAAAGTAGCCATGCACCTGCACTATAGTTTGTATACACATAGGTACACAATGGGGTACGTCCAAATCAATATAAAAATCACCCCCGTGGGCCCCGGAGAGCATTTATTAGTACACACATGACGCCTAGGGATGCTGCGCGGGTCGATAAGTGAATTCTAGTTCGAACCTGATCCTTCAATACAGATCAATAGAAGTCGACAGGGTTCGAACCTTCAAACAAACACATGATTGTGGGAACTGATGTATTTGTTTCAATACATTCATATTAGGCCTTGAAGGCCTATAATCAAAAGAATTCACTAAACAAAAGGCATGAAGCTTACGAAACTCGATCCTCCTAAGTAGATAAATAGGAGTAGACAGGGTTCAAGATATCGGATAAATATGCGGTCACGAAGTTGACCGGAATATTTATTTTGTACATTCATATTCAGCCTTCAAGGCCTTCAACAAAGAAAATTCATAAACAAAGGCATGAAGCCTATGAAACCCGATCCTCAGTCAATAGCTTGTCTGAGTTGACAAGGTTCAATCAACAAATGAAAATGACCACAAACACCCCGATGATGGTCGTATTGAACACTAATGTCAACCGGAGGGGTTCACAAATACTTTCAAATGCCTCACAAAAGTCCATTTCAGACATCCAAAAAAAATCTCAAAATCCCAAAAATATTTAAAATTGAAATAAACCCATCAAACGCTTAAAGTAAAAAATCCGTCCACCCTCCGCAACAGTTTGCCAGGATGGACAAATTAAAATTTATCTCAACTCACAAAGAGCCAAATGCCTAGTCGAAAATATCACTAGGATCTATTTTCAAACAATCTCTTGCCAGTAAGGACGTGACACGTGTCCTCTAACCGGCAGTTTTGCCGCCAAATGGCACCACAAAATACCGGTTATGGCCAGAGTCAATACGCTCTTTATTGGCATCAAATCCTTGAGATATGAATCAATATGATATGATTGATAGGGCACAAAGCCCTCTGTTCGCTA
>NW_021578806.1:0-844 GCF_001605985.2 Dendrobium catenatum
AAATAAAAGGAGTCACGAAGTCTGGTGCCTGTTTGATCAGAACAGGACACTCTGAGAAAAAGGCGAGTAGTTCCTGACAGGTGCTCTGTCAGGCCCTCTCTACCAAGTAAGACCAACTATCTGCCCGACCGTATCTGGACAGTAGGGTAGGAGGTGAAAAGGATCCCGCCCCTCCTGAGCCTTTCGAAACAGTGGATTGGGGTGACTCGATACCTCTGCCTGACCTCAGCAAACGTAAAGAAGACACGAAGTGGAAGCCTGCATAGTCTTTTACAGGACATCCGGAGTAAAAAGGTGTTGAGGAATTGCGCCTCCCAGGGACTCTGTCGGGCCCACTCAACGGTAAGGTAAAACTAATTACCAGGCTGACCGCATCTGGATAGCGGGTAGAAGGTGAAAAGGATCCCGCCCCTCCTGCTCCTTTCGAAACAGTGGATTGGGGTGACCACTACTTCTGCTTGACCTTAGCAAGAAGCTCATGAACCACGAAATGGAAGCTTGCTTAGTCTTTTATAGGACATCCGAGTAAATGGATGTTGAGGAATTGCGCCTCCTAGGGACTCTGTCGGGCTCACTCAACGGTAAGGTAAAACCAACTATCAGGCTGACCGCATCTGGACAGCGGGTAGAAGGTGAAAAGGATCCCGCCCCTCCTGCTCCTTTCGGAACAGGGGATTGGGGTGGCCACTATTTCTGCCTGACCTCAGCGAGAACCTCATGAACCATGAAATGGAAGCCTGCTTAGTCTTTTACAGTGTGGGCTCCGAAAATTCGGCCTCGGCCTCCACTCGCTTTTCTTATTCCGCAAGGGAGTTTAACGAACTAAGTTCCGAGGTAAATTTTG
>NW_021578807.1:0-1519 GCF_001605985.2 Dendrobium catenatum
TCTTGAAATAGATCCGGTTCACAATTTGGAATGGGCCCAGAAAGAAGTATCATCGACAAGAGGGGATCCCAGTGTGAGGCAAGGTCTTTCTTTCACTATTCTTCCAATAAGGAAAGGAAGGGATGATGATGGACACCAAGCTAAACAAATTGCATTCCCCCCGTCGAGAGGCATTAAGATATCCGGTTCTTGAACCTTGCTCCTTGACTTCCGGGAAAGAAAATAGGGATACACCCCAACTATCACACTTTCAATATTTTTGATCCAACCAGTGGTATCTGAGCAGCATTTTTATGCAAATGTCTCTGTTTTACCATCTTTTACCCTACCACCTCCAACTAAATAGAAAAAAGATTTGAATCTGAATGATTTCTTCATTCATTCCATAAGAAAATTCATATACAAGTCTTGGGTTTTTTTCTTTCCATAGCCTATTAGAATCACCACCTACTTCAAGTCAATCTAAATGAAAAACCATACACATACACTGTTGTCATTTGTCATGTACCATTTTCAGTACAGCCCTTCTAGCGCCTCAATAAAGTCCCTTTGCTTACCCACGTCTACGGGCCGGGGCGTACCCAACCAATCCTAAGTAGACACTTATCAAAAAGAGTAAGTTCTCAAAAAGGAATAGGGAAATTCATAACGCCTTCAACAATTCCATACAAGTTTGACTTTCGTAGACATTTACTGCTCCCACAAAAACAATTGCATTCGGAACGGGCGACACCTTCAGCAGAAGCAGAAACGATCCAATCCATTCGGAGAACAAAAAAACGAACTATTTTGACTTGATTCATATCTTTTTCTTTCTTAATAGATATTCATAGATAGATAAGACGCTAGAGACAAGAAATAGATGAACTAGATATATGTATGAATGTCTTAATTGAAAAATAGGAAGAGAATATACATCCCTTTATATGTCTATGTATATATTATTTCATCATCTCCCTATTGTTCTTTTTCAGAGTTCTATCTTCTATTTAGATAAAAAAAAAATCTGGAGAGAGCAAATGCTAAATAGCACCTATATGGAACACTCTTTCCTATCTCTTTCTAATTTCTTCAAATACCGGACGCTTCGCGCCTTTGTTATCTTTTCTATTCTCAATCTTCATTAAAAAGTTACCACAAAAAGCCCCCCCGGGGGGTCTTTTCGCCTTTTGAATCTACAGTGGTAGGGGCTTCATAGCTACTTTCATTCTAAAGGAAACCAAAGAACCTTTAGTCAATAGGAGCCCTACTTCCTTCAAGAGCAACCATAGACAGAATAAAGTAACCGGGCTACGCGCACCTTTGGTTCTTCAGTAGGGCAAGAAGATAGTGACTTCTTTCTTAGGGTAGGCGAGGAAGGGCTACTTCAATGACGGAAATGTCATAGGGTCGCCATTGAAAGCATCAGCAAAAGTTGTTGAAAGCCGGGAGAAAAAGCGAAAGCTTGCTCGAAACAGCCCTTGACCCCCTCGGAGTGAGGCTAACTGAATCCATCCATCAACCCGGAAACGAAACGAAG
>NW_021578808.1:0-6811 GCF_001605985.2 Dendrobium catenatum
AGCAGAGATGATGTCAGTACTTGAATGCAACAAGAAGCGTCTTATATTCCAAATTATCTGATTGTCAAAGTATTAACTGCAAATATTAGTATTTATGTGCACAAATATAAGAGACTCAGGAGAATGATTCAAGATTTTCGTGAGAGAGAGAGACGCAAGAAACTAAAGCAGCTCAAAAGATGGAAATGCAAACAAAGACAGTGAAATAGACAGAAGGTATGAGTGAGCAGCGCTGGAGAAGGTAGATTGTAGCCGCAATGATTAGCCAACCGTCCGCTTCCGCTGTGAGAACGTAAGGAAAACATCAAAGACCGTAAGCCCAGGTCAAAGAGAGCAATGGCAAACAGAGAGAACACGTATAATTGTGAGATGGACAATCAGTGATGCAATGACGGAAGGATTCAGGGATATAAATGAGCGAGTAGGACGAGGAAGACGACGAGAAAGATCTGACGTATCTGATAGAAGGTCAAGTATGATGAGAATTTTGAAAGATAGGCCATCGATTCCACGACGGAGCTGAGAAGTGAGAGAGTTAAGAGTGCAGCAGGAGAGGAGGCCGAGCAGACGAGAGCAAGGAAAAAATAAAGATAAGAGCCAGGGAGGTAAAGAGAGAAGAGAGGAAACATGAGAGAGATACAGTGGATTCGAGTTAAGGCTAGGAGGAAGCAGCAAAGCTGTAGAGAGAAGAAACATCGATATGAGAGAGAGAGCCCAAGCGGGACGACAAGTGGAAGAGAGCAAACGAGCAGAGATCAATCAAGGAAAGAGACGTAGGTGGGTCAGGAGATTGCAGAGCTGTGTCAACGAGCAAAAGACTCCAGCCAACAAGATATCAAGACGAAAGCGCGTGGTGCTAGAGGAGAAGGTCAAATGTCAGACGAGAAGCGGGGTGACTAGCAGAGGACGTACGGCGAGGGAAAGGAGGAGAGAGTGCGAGAGAGAGGCGACGACGGGAGAAGGGATGATGGAAAGACTGTGGGAGGGACGAGAGAGAGATAATGGAGAGAGAGAGAGCGTAAGACAAGCGCACATTGGGAGTGCATAGACAAGAGAGCAGAGAAGAGAGTAGAGAGAGTGGAGAGATGAGAAGAAGAGAGGAGAGCAGAGGGAGCAAGCTAGAGAAAGGGCAAGCTAGAGAAAGAACAAGAGAGAACAAGAGAGAAGCAATCGGGAGAGAGCAATGAAGAGATGAGCGAGATAGAGAGAGATAGTCAGGGAGAGAGACGAGTGACCGGAGAAGAGAGGGAGAGGGAGAGAGCAGAGGGAGAGAGTGAGGGGAAAAAGCAAGAAGAGCCAAGAGAGTAGGGAGATCGAGCTAAGTAAGAGAGAAGAGGGAGAGAGACGAGAGAGGGCAGACAAGAGAGGAGGGAAGGAGAGAGAGAGAGCATGGAGAGGTATAACGAGTGATGAGAGGGATGTAGAGTGGAACGGTATGACACCGTGGTGATGAGACAGGAAGAGATGAAGTTAGGAGACAGCGCAAGGAGCATAGAGCAAGGGAAATGGGCTAGTGGGAGAACGTTCAAGAGCAGAGGTGGAGAGAGTAGAGAGAAGAGAAGAGCAGAGAAAGAGAGAAGAGTGAGAGGATGGAGAGAGAGCAGGGAGAGGGAGAGGAGTGAGAGAAGAAGAGGGGGGCGGTGGGAGAAGAGAAGAGAGAGAGAGAAGAGGATGAGAGAGAGAGAGAGCGGCAAAGAAAGAGCAAAGGGATTGCAAGAGAGAGAGGGAGGGAGGGGGTATGGGAGAAGCCAGAGAGAATGAAAGAAATGAGAAAGTGAGAGCAATGGGAGTGCAAGGGAGGCCGGGCCCAAGAGAGTGGCCCAGAGGTGGCATGTGAAGGACGAGAGAGAGAGAGAGGGAGAAAGAGTAGAGAGAGAGAGACAGAATGAGCAAGGGAGTGCACAGGAGTTCAAGGAAGAGATGAAGGAGAGAAGCAAGTGAAGAGCAAGATAGAAGAAAGAGGACAAAGCTAATGCGAACAGAATAAGAGAGAGAACGAACAAAGGCCAATAGGGAGAGAGCAGATATTAGAGGAGAGGAAGAGAGAGAGAGAGAGAAGAAGGAGAGAGGAAGAGGGGAGGAGCAGGAGAGAGGGGAGAGAGAAGAGATATAGAAGAGAGAAGGAGAGAGAGAATGAGGGAGAGACGAGGGGGAGGGAGAGAGAGAAAGAGCGCAAGATGAAGGGATAAGGGAGTGCATTAAAGAGAGAGAGATGAGAGAGAGATGAAAGAAGTGGTGAGCAGAGATGAGACGGGGAGGAGAGGAAGAGAGGGATGAGAAGAGAGAGAGCATAGAAAGAAGCAAGGGATCTGGCAAGAGAGACGAGAGAGAGAGAAGAGAGAAAGGAGGAGCAGTGAGAAGCAAACTAGAGAAAGAGCAAGCTTAGAGAAAGAACAAGAGAGAGGCAAGAGAGAGCAAGAGAGAGAGAGACAAATAGATAGATGGATAAGAGAGAGACGAACAAGCTTAGAAAAGAGCCAGACTCGCTAGAGAAAGAATAAGAAAGAGCAAGAGAGAGCAAGAGAGAGAGCAAGAGAGAGAGAGAGGGAGAGAGAGAGGTAGCGAGAGAGTAAGCAAGAGAGAGCAAGTGAGTGCAAGCGAAAGAGCAAGAGAGAGGGAGAGAGAGAGAGAGAGAGGGAGAGAGAGAGCGAGAGAGAGAGAGTGCAAGAAAGGGCAAGGGAGTGCAAGAGAGAGAGAGAGGGAGGGAGAGAGAGTGAGGGAGGAAGGGGGAGAGAGAGAGAGAGGGAGAGAGAGAGAAAGTGTGAGCAAGCTAGAGAAAGAACAAGAGATAGCAAGAGAGGGTAAGGGAGAGAGCAAGTGAGAGGGGGAGAGAAAGAAAGAGCAAGGGAGTGCAAGAGAGAGAGAGAGAGCAAGTGAGAGAAAGTTAGAGAAAGAACAAGCTAGAGAAAGCAGAGAGAGCAAGGGAGAGAGCAAGAGAGAGAGAGGGTGATAGAGAGAGAGAGAGGGAAAGAGAGAGAGAAAGCAAGAAAGAGCAAGGGAGTGCAAGAGAGAGAGAGCAAGAGAGAGGGAGAGAGAGAGAGGGAGAGATAGAGAGAGAGAGAGCAAGAAAGAGAAGGGAGTGCAAGAGAGAGAGAGGGAGAGAGAGAGTGAGGGAGAGAGAGAGAGAGACCAAGAAAGAGAGAGAAAGGGATAGAGAGAGAGAGAGAGCAAGTGAGGGCAAGCTCGAGAGCTAGAGAGAGAGCGAGAGAGAGAGGGAGAGAGAGAGAGAGGGAGAGAGAGACCAAGAAAGAGAGAGAAAGGGAGAGAGATGAATGTTGCATTTTGCATTAATGAAAAGAAGTAAAACTAGTTACAAATAACCAGTCAAAGTAACTATATCCTATCACTTTCCTCCCTCAACAAACATAAGAGAGTTAAGGGGAACTCCTCATTATTTACATCAAGAAAAATAAAACTATCCTGTAAAGCTTAATTGGCACAGAAGTGAGCTGGCCAATTGCTATTCCTGTTTATATACTGTAAAAGAACTTTCTTGAATCCCCTAAAAAACGAGAGATCCGGCCCCTCATTGCTAAAGTGGACCTTATTTCTGTGACTATATATGTTCTGCAGCCATTTAATAGCATATATGCAATCCCCTTCTATAATAATACCATCTAATTCAAACATCCAGTCCATGAGAACCTCACTTATGGCAGCTGCAGCATATACCTCAGCTTGACAAGCATCCCAATGCTCAAAAGCTTTACCAGCAGCAACAATCAATGCTCCTTCAAAGTTCCTCACCACAATTCCAATTCCAGCCAAATTAGAAGGTTTCAGTGCAGCATCAACATTAAATTTCAGCTATCCTGAAGGGGGGGAGCACATTTGTTTATGAGACGGCAGCCCTATAGGCTGGATAGTACTCCATTGCTCCAAGATAATTGAGCAGTAAGGCTTAGGCAGCAGGGAAAGAATAGTAGCAGCTATGATAGTTGGGGGCCTACAATTCCCTTTATGTTTCAGCTCATTTCGAGCTCTCCAAACCTGATAAATAGTATAGCAATATATTCGTCCTAGGCTTGGATTGATTTCCACATTAGCATGTATCTCCTGCATTAAATCTGTCAAAGAATCAACCGAAGGCATGGCAAACCCCCACTTCTTCAAAATGTTAAGCACCTCTTCCAACTTATTACAGCGAGCTGTACAATGGTCCAGGCTTTCATCAACCTGACATCCCCACGGGCAAAGAGAGTTGGCTGATAAACCTCTATAAAAAAGCCACTGATTAGAAGGAATCGCATTCCTAAGCAGACACCACCAAAAAAAACCTTCCCGCAGGTGTAACTTCAGTTTCCTCATCCATGAATAATTGTATTCACCTTCTCCCATCTTAGCTTTATATGCTATTGTAGTCAGTGTCATGCTCATCCGAGAATGAATAAGCTCAGGAGTATCAGTTCCCTCATTCCCATTAGTAGCAATAGACATGATCCTCTCAGCCATTACACTACTAAAACAATTTGTCACCCGCTCCTCATTCCACCTGGCAGATTCATTGAGCAACCAATTCACCCTGACATTTTCCAGCTCATTTATATTCACAAAGGTCGGCCAATTATCTATCCTCCGATCGAGTATCCAGTAGTCCTGCATCACATCAATGCTTTGGCCATCCCCAATGTTCCACCTGATGATAGTTCTAAGAGCCTTAGCACCATCATGAATCACCTTTCAAGTAGTAGAGGCTTTGTAAACCTGCGTGTCATTCCAAAGCTCCATACCATATTTCCCTCGCAGCACCTTATGCAGCATTAAATTTGGATTACTGATTACTTGCCACGCCAGCCTAGCACGCAGAGCTCCCTGCCAATTGTCCAACCCGTGAAATCCAAAGACCCCCATGGTCCCTGGGTTGGCATAACTCCTTCCATTCAACATAATGCATTCCCCTACTGTTAGAGTCTTTCTGCCATAAAAAAGTTCTGCCAAGTTTCTCAATAGACTGTAGGATCCCCTTAGGAACTGAAGTATGAGTCATCAAGTATATGGGAATACTAAGTAATGATGTACGAATTAGCAAAGCTCTGCCAGCAAACGACAGATGCTTCTTCCCCCATATATTGGTCTTCTGATCAGCATTTCTGATAGTTTTAGCAAAATCTTCAATCTTTAGCCTCCTCAAGACCAACGACAGCCCCAGATATTCAATAGAGTTCACCTTTCTAAACCCCATTAGCTTGGCAATCATACGCTTCTTCCAGTTGGGACAGCTCTTGCTGAAGAGAACAGCTGATTTCCCACCATTAATCTTCTGTCCAGTCCAGTCACAATAGTCCCCTAAAAGCTTCATGATACAATTGGCATTCCTCCTGCTGGCTTCAGCAAAAATGAGGATATCATCTGCGTATAACAGATGAGATATCCTTTCCACATTATTAACAACTTGAACTCCAAGCTATTCCTCCCTCTGTCTAAAGGCTTTGGTGAGGAGCTCCGAACAGAGAATGAACAGATATGGCGACAAGGGACATCCTTGTCGAAGACCACTTTCAGCATAGATCCATGGCGTTCTATTACCATTGATCAGCAAAGAGAATCTCGACTTGGCAATACATTGAATGATCCATACCACAAACCTCTGAGAGAATCCCATCAGTTTCATAACTCTCTGCAGTGTATCCCAAGACATACAATCATATGCCTGCTCCATATCGATATTCAAAGCCATCATTCTGAGCAATAAGGCCATGATTGGAAATAGACCTCCCTGGAACAAAAGCCCTTGCTCCTCACTGACAATGCTGCCCAGCACTGGTTTGAGCCTATTAATCAAGATCTTTGCCACAACCTTATAAAAGGATTGACAAATGCTAATAGGTCGAAACTTAGCTGGCACACATGCATTTTCAACCATTGGTATAAGAACCACTAAAGTATCCTTCCAACTTTCACACATAGAGTTAGTGCAAAAAGAAATGAATAATAGCACGAGTCACCTCACATTTAATAATTTCCCAATAAAATTTTAGGAAGGAAGATGTAATACCATCCATGCACGGTGCACGATTGATCCCCATGCTGAAAACAGCTTGTCGAACCTCCTTCTCCGTGATTTTAGCCTCCAGGATCTCATTCACCTGATCTGGAATCTTGTCTTCACTGTGAAAGCTTGGCCAGCTATCACACACAATCTGCCTCTCTACCCATTTGAGCATAAAAAACTTCATGAACTCCTCCTGAATAAGAGCTGGATCACCACTCCTATTTCCATTCGACTCCTGTACCTCCAGAATTCTATTCCCCCTCCTACATGCCGAGGCAAAGGAATGAAAAAAATGAGAATTGGCATCTCCCTCCTCAATCCATCTCGCCTTCACTCTCTGTCTCCACCAAGTTGTAATACGGGCTAATGTGGTATTCAATTCAGAAGCCTTTCTCCTCATTTCCTACTCCTGTGCTTCATATAATCCAGCATTTGAGCATTCAAGTTCTCCCAACCTTGCCTCCAACAAATTTTTCAAATTCCCCAGCTCCTTTAACCGGTTTCTGCTCCAGAAAAACAAAGCTCTAAGTGTTCTGGAACACTTACGGTTTAGCACATTAGCAGGCTGCCCATAGTTAGTTTTGTTCCATTCCTTCCATACCAGCTTCCAAGTAGCTGGATAAGACATCCAAATATCTTCGAATCTATACCATCTACTCTCATATTTTGGAAGATTAGACGTCAGATTCAGCAACAATGGACAATGATCAGATGCAATTCTCAATAAATGCTTGACCGTGGCCAATGGGGCAAGTCTAAGGCCTTCAGAGTTCATTAAAACTCTGTCCAATCTAACCCATATCTTACTGTTGCCAGTTT
>NW_021578809.1:0-987 GCF_001605985.2 Dendrobium catenatum
TGTTTTAAATATTAAACTAACATTTTCTGGAGTTTTAGAGCGATTTTGAGTTTTTATGAATTTTTTTGAATATTTTAATCATTTGATTAAGGGGTAAAAATTGACTTTTTGATTAAGGATGTTTTTTTGGAAAGTTAGTATTTTATTAAAATACTAGACCTTAATACGATCAGTTAGACAGTAAGTACATTGAAATCAGATTTTTCTATATTTTATTACAAAGGTTTGAAGTTTTGAACTGATTTTGATCTATGGTTGACCAAAAGTTGACTTTTTAAATTTGACAGATTTCTGAAATTTTAATATTTTTAATAAATATTAGACATTATTATGAGTTGAATGCAATTGAGTTTGATCAATTTGGATTTTTCTTGAATTAGTTATGAAGGTTTGAAATTTGAGGTGTTTAAAGAATTTTTAAAATTGCTTAATTAGAGGGCCCTTTTGTGATTTTGATTCAAATGAAGTCCCAACTCCTTGAAATCAACTCCAAAGGTCAGTAATGACCTAAGAAGAGATTCCCAAGTGTTTGGGAAATTTTTGGTATTTTTAATTATTATTAATTAATTAATTTAATTAAAAATGCGTTTTCAATTAAAATTAAATTAATTACAGAATTGCTGTCAAATCAAGGGGATTTTAATTTTCATTTGTTAAGGATTGAAATCTGGTCAATTAGAGGGGTTCTATATAATTTTTGGGTTTAAATATGATTTATTACAATTTTTTTTGAAATTTTAAATCTAGAATAATTTCTTGAACAAAAATAATGGGGAATTAAATTCAAGGATTAAAATGCACTCAAAAAAAATCTATTTGACCCTAAGCGTTCTAACCTAGGGTTTTAAATTATACCTCATTTAATGGACGGATTAATCCGTTTAAAGGCATGTTGCATTTGTAGATTGTCCACGCTCCTTTTTGTAGAAGAAACCGCGGCTTGAACACGTCTGGATCGAATGCAAAAGAAGCTTGAACGGATTCAAG
>NW_021578810.1:0-1154 GCF_001605985.2 Dendrobium catenatum
TTTTGTATTATTTTTCCTTGTAGTTTTACTTACTTGATTTATGTCTTTTCCTTACACTGTTTCCACTGAATTTCCATAACTGCTTATTTTGTTTTCCATCATCAAAAAGGGGGAGAATGTTGCGTATCTGTTTTTAAGAAATCAAAATTTGATGATAGAAAACACTTCTGTTTTACTATGACTGCCTTGCCTACTAACATTTTTGGTCCATAGGATTAAGACTGCAGTTTGAACCAGCTCAAGATTGGATAGACTAGGGTTGAGTGAATTTTATAAACCTTTTTTCCTTCTTGAGTCTATTTGTAATAAATGTGGTCCATGATGCTAATTAACCTTGCACACACACACACTTGGGGGAATTTTTTTTGTCAAGACTTAAAGTTTTCTATTTTGAGTACATCATCCAGGACAATCACCATATCATCCTAGACGATCAGACTAAAAATAGAAACCCTTATTAGGGCATTCTTGTTAAGGCAGTTGTCATTAATCACATCATCCTGGACGATGTTTTTATTGTCTGGGACGATATGCTCAAATAAAAAAGAATCAGCTGCTATATCAATTAAGGCATGAAATATTTTTTGACATCATCCAGGACGATTTCCTGGAAAATGAAGTACAATCATTCCCAAATTAATCTAATGATTAAGGAAAGTAATTAAGGCTTGATTAATACAATCACATCATCCAGGATGATTGTAGGATCATCCAAGACAATCAATTCAAAAACCTTAGTTGTCCCTGGATGTTCACTTATCATACATCATTTATTCAGAACAATTTTTTTGGATGATTTTCTCGATTTTGAACTAATCGTCCAGGATGATACCCGATCATCCTAGAAGATCATGCTATTTTTTAATTGTCCAGAACCCCCAACCAGTGCGATGGTCTGGACAAAATTATGTAATTTGAACTAATCATCCAGGATGATATGAACAAATTCCTTCTGATCACCTTAGATTATCCTAGTTGATTAGGCTTAAATTGAACTGATTATTATGGATGATATTTATATCATCCTGGATGATAAAGTTAGCAAGTTGCAATTAATGAGCTATTCCGAAGCTCTTCTATTTAAGAGCTCTAGTTCTACCATTTAGGGTATCTTTGGTGTTGTCTTGACCTGAGAGAGCCAAGAGGAGAGGGAG
>NW_021578811.1:0-286 GCF_001605985.2 Dendrobium catenatum
GCATGCTATGATATTAGAAAAATGTGTTTTGACCTTCACACAGTGGCTTAAGTCTTTAGAAATTTTCATGGCTTAAGATTTTCCTGTCTTAGGCTTAAGTTTTCAATTTGCTGGGCGTATGCTCTTCGGTTTGGAAATCAAACCGGAGCTCCACATCAGATATTAGAAAAATGTGTTAACAACTTAACATAGAAATTTCAAGTGATTGACCTTCACGCAGTGGCTTAAGTTTTTAGAATGAAAATGAGTTTGAACATTAGTGTATTAGGCGCGGTTGCTGAATGAA
>NW_021578812.1:0-206 GCF_001605985.2 Dendrobium catenatum
ATGAACCACTAATCACTTTTGTTGAGGATGATATGATGCTTGGAACGGCAGATCACAATCGCCCTCTGTATGTTATGGTAGAGAGAGATGGTATGATGATCAGTCAAATTTTGATTGATCCCTGATCTTCCGTAAATCTTATGAGCCTTAAGGCACTGAGATCCCTCTACCTCGATGTGGAACATCTTGGGCAAGACAAGTTGATG
>NW_021578813.1:0-275 GCF_001605985.2 Dendrobium catenatum
AGGTAGAATGATTGACTTCTTTACTTAGTCCTTGCCTAGTCCTAACACCCTCACTGGGTTCACCTAAAATCAAATCTCTAGGCAACGGGTTTTTAGAAAATCTCAAATCTCTAGGAAATGGGTTCTTTAACTCCAATTTGTTATCCAAATCAACTTTCTCTATCCTTCAGGAGTTATTTTCTATTTCATCCTCTTCCAAGATTTGCTCTTCCAAAATTCTAGATACATCAAATACAACATGTGTGATCTCCTCAATTACCAAAGTTTTTCTGTTA
>NW_021578814.1:0-449 GCF_001605985.2 Dendrobium catenatum
TTTTTTTCACTATATCAAGGAACGTTTTTATCTTTTATTCATTTTATTTTTTGTTTGTGCCTCCTCTCTTTTTGATAATGTCAAAGGGGGAGAACGTATTTTAAATTTGAATCCTTTTTCTTCTTTTCAAAAAAATTAAAACAAAAAAAATATTTCTCTCCCCTATTTTCAAAAGTGTTATTCTAGTGAGGGGGAGATTAGGAGAAATTTTTTTTTTTTGAAAATTCAAATTGTAATGTTTGACATCATCAAAAAAGGGAAGATTGTTGCGGATCTATGACTTATGATTTTGATGATAACAAACATTCTTTTTCTCTATGAGTATTTTCTACTAACATTTCAGGTTAACACGATCGGCCTGCAATTTGGAACCAGCTCAAGATTGGGTAGACTAGGTCTGAGTCAGTTAATATTTTTCTTTTCTTGAGTCTGTTGTATTTGTTGTGGGA
>NW_021578815.1:0-288 GCF_001605985.2 Dendrobium catenatum
TCTTCCTTCACATTGTCCGGCACTTTTGCACACAGTGGTACGTTCTTGTGAGAGCATGATAAGTTCTCTTTCATGCGGGTTACTCAGCCCTTCACCACTTTCTCACAAAAAATGCATTTTAAATAGACATACGTTTTCTCGCCCCCTCCTACGTCAACTTGCACGCTATATTTCCAAGAAGGGTCACGCCGCAATGACGTATTCGTCTTTTCTTTACCTCTAACCATGTCTCCTAAAGCAAAAAACCAAATACACAAAAAAACAATAAAAAAAAAAAACTAAACCCTA
>NW_021578816.1:0-305 GCF_001605985.2 Dendrobium catenatum
ATTGATTATGGATATATGGATGGGAGTCATAAGGAGCTCTTATAGATATGCCGACGGGCGGCCGAAGGGCAATAGAGTGACGACTCTTTTTATTGAAACCAACGTATGGATATCTACAACAGCAATATGGATTCTACAACAGCAACATAGCTAGTTGACTGTACTTGTTCAGTATTATTGTATTGAATGCATGTTTACTATATTGACATACGAATTTATTGCTTTATCGATTTTTGCTTTATTGATTTGATCAAATTTACTGTATCGTTCGATTTCATTGATTGATCATTGAGCATGGATACTAT
>NW_021578817.1:0-352 GCF_001605985.2 Dendrobium catenatum
GATTGGCATAATATTATGTGATTTTAAGTTAGAAATAAATTTAAAAAAATGAGAATATTTGATATGCAATGTGTGATGAAATGATTAAATATTATAATATTTAAGTTCTTAACATTATTTTAATGAAATATGTGTCTGGTATTTCTTTATTACTTATTATTGGATTAATATATTTGAATCTCATGCTTATAGGGAATTTCATTAAGGTTTAGTTTATGACGGCTTTTTTATTGCTTCTTAAAACAGCTTTTAAGTATAAAAAATCAATTTTTGTATTAGGAAGCTGCTTTAAGAAGCAAAAAAGAAAGCCGTCCCAAACGAAGCCTAAGCCTCATGCTTAGGTTTCGCTTGT
>NW_021578818.1:0-322 GCF_001605985.2 Dendrobium catenatum
TTCCCGCAGGCAGAGGGAATACCAAATTCAGGCCAGCGGGATGCAACTCCGGTTGATCCTCAATCTCCCCAATCAGTTGATCCGGAAGATCAATCCGAAAAACAACAAGTTCATAAAAAAAGGCGCAAGGCCAGTCAAGCTTCAGAATCATGGTGGCATTGCCTAGATGTCGAGGAAGAAGATGACTGGAAACTTCCTTTCATTGACTACTTTAAAGAAAGTAGATTGCCAACAGACAAATCAATAGCTGCTCAAATCAGAAAAAGGGCGCTACGTTATGCATTCGTCAACAACACACTGTATCGACGTGCTTTCGATCAAA
>NW_021578819.1:0-361 GCF_001605985.2 Dendrobium catenatum
GTATGATGGAGAGATTGGGGGGGTTGTTTTGATGGGTTGATATGTCATGAGGGGAATCAGGGGATGGAGGGCTGTCTGGTGGATATTTCTCTACAATAACCATATCCATTTCTGCCTAGGAAACTTATTATAGGTCATTACAAATCTGACTTTTCCTTATATTAGCAAATAGGTTAGTGATCACCTCTGTAGTATATACAATATCATCGAGCCATCGAAGAAAATGGGGCCTTTTGCCAGTATACATAGGAGCATGAATAGTAGTATGCTCTAGGAACCAAATCTGCATAAGATGAAAGAAAATTTTAGCACTCATATTGAGCCAATAAAATTTTGTATGAATTTAGCAGTTAACACTTAG
>NW_021578820.1:0-275 GCF_001605985.2 Dendrobium catenatum
CAGCCGGGGATTTCTCCCAAAAGAACCGAAATCATTTCATCAAATATAAAAAAAATGGTAACCTTAGATGAAATCATACTGCTAATGAATATCTCGGAGCTGAAATCTCGCTTCCGGAAAATCAACCTCGCTGGGTACAGACTCGCAATCCTCGCCAACATCTCAAAACCCTAGAATGAGAAACTCATCAAGGCCAAACAACAGGATAAGCTAAAAACCGCACTTGGACTCTTTACCTGTTCAACACTCGAGATTGTGAGATGATTCACAGACCG
>NW_021578821.1:0-294 GCF_001605985.2 Dendrobium catenatum
TCTGCTCTGTAGATCACGGATCCAACGGCCCAGATTAGACCTGCGCATGCAGGCGGCCGGACCGAACCCTTAGGGGTGTTTTGGCTTCGTTCTCCCAATCTACTCGACGAAACTTTACGAAATTTTAAACGCAGGTAGGATATGTGAAGAGCATCAATGGGGGCTATTTTATTCGGATTAATATGCACTTATCACGATGCTAATTAACCCTAAGTGTTTCTAACTAGGGTTTGAGGTATACCTCAATCGACACAGTGGATTCGGACGATCTTGGGTTCGTTGGACTCGTGGAAT
>NW_021578822.1:0-517 GCF_001605985.2 Dendrobium catenatum
GAAATCTAGTTTCGAATAGTTAGTGAAGAAGCCAATAGAACTTTGGAGCACCATGGAACCAGATAAACTCAAACGAAGAAGATGAACAGTAATTTCCATTGGATGGTTTCTACGGTATATTATAAGTACTTAAATAAGCCGAATCAGTTATAACAGGTAATTAAAAAAATACGCTTGTCAGTTACTTAAAGTAAGAACAGAGAGCAGAGTAAGTGGCTCCCTGACGGCTGATGCAGATGGTGAAAACAAACTCCGGTAGGCTTTTCAGAGCTTAGTGGGATTAGCATCCGTGTCACTGTCCCTCAAGCTGATGGTGGGAAGAACCATGAGCTTGTCACGTAAAGTAGCTAACCGTGTGGAGGTAAGTGGTTTAGTGAGAAGGTCCACCGGCTGATCAAGCGTTGATATGTGTCGGACGATAATGTGCTTAGCTTGAATTGAGTCCCTGATGAAATGATGATCAATCTTGATATGTTTAGTCCGGTGTTGGTGGAATTTTGAAAACATGTTTTGAAAA
>NW_021578823.1:0-239 GCF_001605985.2 Dendrobium catenatum
TGTTTTCTTTGTCATTTTGAGGCCTATATATATGGCCCTTTTCTTATGTAATATACCCCTTGGGCTACAATAGTGAAAAGAATGACATTAGTTGAAATGATCGACGAGCAAAGATCAAAGGTCTTTATCGTCAACACCTTATGTAATATGAAAAGAATGACATTAGTTGATGTGATCGACGAGCAAAGATCAAAGGGACGTTGGATCATCATTGGACGACCTTCATCCTCCACCACTCC
>NW_021578824.1:0-326 GCF_001605985.2 Dendrobium catenatum
TAATAGATCTACCCGGCATGAATCCAAACAAATTACACGAAAAAAAATTTACAATCGACGGGAGGCGGAAGGCGGAAACTCACGATCGGAAATGGAGCTCTCGCCGGCGAGGAAGGCTATGACCGTCGGCGACGTCCGGTGACCGTCAATAGAACTCGGCGACCTCGATCTACGATGGGCGACGAGGGAAACAGCAGATATGCGAGAGAAACGAACGAATGAAATGAGCAACCATAGGGGCTCGGGTTCAAAAATAGGGCTTTCGTCGACGGATTTTTCGGCGTCCCAGACGCCGGAAAACATTCCGGCGCATTTTGCACTGGTTT
>NW_021578825.1:0-254 GCF_001605985.2 Dendrobium catenatum
AGGGTTTGTGCATCTTGAATTTGGCTGAAATTTGAGAACTCTTAGATTTAGGTTTCTTTGGGCTCTAGCGGCGTCTAGAGATTTGGGAGAGATCGATCCTCCTCTCAAATTGATGATCAATTGTATCTTTGATGTTTTATTCATCGTTTATTGGAATACAAGTCTTTTCTTGGTTTTCTCTCAGAATAGTGCTGTTTTTCTGTTGTCAACAGCAGAATTCTGCTGTTTTTCTGTTCGGGACAGCAACTTTGTCG
>NW_021578826.1:0-244 GCF_001605985.2 Dendrobium catenatum
CCTTTTGAAGTTGCAGCCAACTGTGTTAAACAAATCTCGGGGTCGAGAATTGCTTTAATTAAAGACTCCCTCATTTCTTTGAAGAGAAGGAGGGCGTCATAAATACTTAATTTCGCTGGCAACTTCCTAAGGTGGGCTAGAACATTATAATAAACCTTAGGAATGACAGACTCGAAACCTGGGGGAATTAAAGGAAATTCTGGTTGATGTGGAGAATCTGGATTTAAATCTTTGAACGGGGATT
>NW_021578827.1:0-207 GCF_001605985.2 Dendrobium catenatum
CTCTTCCAGATCAAATATAGCACTGATGAAATTACAGCTCCACTACTTATATTTATAGTATTTTCGAAAATTACAAGTTTAAATCGATGCATAAAGAAGAAAAAAAATAGTTAGAATATCCTGTTCTAATTTTAGTTAAGATGGGATTAAAAAGATAATATGTGATATTTCTATTATATTTAAACTATAGGAAAAAAAAGTGATTTC
>NW_021578828.1:0-986 GCF_001605985.2 Dendrobium catenatum
TGATACTAATATCATCTAGGATGATGTGCTAAATGACATTTTTCTTAACCAAGATGCCCTAATTTAGGGCTTTTATTTTTAATAGATTGTCCAGGATGATGTTTGGATCGTCTCGGACAATGTGATCAAAATAGAGAACTCTAACCAACAGATAAAAATTTTCCCCCATGTGTGTGTGTGCAAGGTTACTTAGCATCTGGAACCACATCTTTTAAAATAGACTCAAGAAAGGAAAATATACAAACTGGCTCAGACTTAGTCTACCCAATCTTGAGCTTCTTCAAATTGCAGTCTGATCTTATGGACCAAAAATGTTAGTAGGCAAGGCAGTCATAGAAAAGCATAAATGTTTACTATCATCAAAATTCTAATCCATAAATCAGATTTGTAATAGACCATATATATAGTTGATATCTAGTGTGGTGTATTGCCTCGACGGAAGAATATTAGAATAAATAAGAGAATTAAAATGGACTATTGGCATACCTAGACATAGGATATTAAACTATCTAGGTTCCATTGAGATATTATAATTATAGGAAGGCCATAAACATTTCTCTTCATTCTTATAAGCTTGAAGGAGATCTTGGGATGCATATGTTTTGATTCAGTTCTAAAATTAAGAATCTCAATAGAAAACTATATTGATTTGCATTCAATAATCCAAAACACTTTATTTATATTAATGTACAATCTTTCTTGCAAGTCTCCATTAAGTGGAAAAAGATTAAAAACAACTTTGTTATATTCAATAAGATAAGTTGTGTATCTATATTAGATAGTAGTAGTTTAAGTGTAATTAAAAAGTACTTTTTCATGGGATTGACACTCTTCTCTTTCACTTTATTACTTGATCATTTTTTTTTTTTGGAATGAAACCTTACATAAAATAAAAAGAAACAAATAGCCTAGATATAAGCTAATGAGAGTATACCAACCTATCACTTTTTTCCTTCACTAAATGAACAAAGGAAGAAGGAAGATTA
>NW_021578829.1:0-319 GCF_001605985.2 Dendrobium catenatum
GATTATGACATATTGAATTATAGTTATTAATCATGTTAACTAACTGGATTCATTTATGGATTATATAATATAATGAATATTATATAGTATGTACACAGTGTGTATAAAATTCATAGCCCCTGTACAAATGTACACAAAATGTGTGTAGAAGTTTATACATACCGTATGTACAAGTGTACACAAAGTGTGTGTACAAGCTTGTACACACTGTGTATAAGTATAAACAAGGTGTGTACAAGTTTATATATATTGTGTGTACAAGCTTATACACATCGTGTGTACAAGTGTATACAAAGTGTATAAATGTACATGAATATAA
>NW_021578830.1:0-1037 GCF_001605985.2 Dendrobium catenatum
AAAGATAAAATGAATAAAGAATATTCATTCAAGAGGAAGAGTGTCGCCAAATTATTTCGACAAGTGCTGAAATCGGGTTTGGAACTCCTGAATGCAAGAGACCCGAGGAGTCGAAGCACACTGGTGATCCAAATTATTGCCCATATCATCGGGTACTCAGCCATCCTATTGAAGATTGTTATATCTTCAAGGATTGGCTTGAAAAAAATATCAAAAAGGGGAGCTCACATTGTCCGACAATGTGTTATCTCACCCTAGAAAGGAATCAACTCGGGTGGTCACGTCCTCTTTCGTACCCGTAGTTGAAGAAAGAAGAAAAGAAAAGAAGCCAGTTCAAGAAGAACAGTGGGAGACTGCGGTCTCTAAGAAAACTGTAAAAATGTTGAAACAGCTTGAAGGAGTTCCAGGTGTAAAGTGGAAGTCTCCTATTGAGCCCGTGATAAATTTGAAGGCACTGCCGGCGGTACGACCTTCTACTTTAAAACAATCTTCCAATCAAGCGGGCACTTCGAAGTCTTGGAGAGTGAAATCATCTAAGAAGAAGACTAAACTGAAGAAGCCCAAAGAGAAAATGACTGTAACTCAAAGAGTTATCAACAGTTTGGATGAATATTACCAGACTGTGAGGCAACCTATCAAGCTTGCTGACTTCATGGCAAAGCTTAAAATTGAGAAAACCGGAGAGGATGATGAGAATTCTCTTCCAAAAGAAGTATGTCGGGTCATCTCGGTGGCGCCGAGTGCCTGGACAAAAGAAGAATATGCTAAAGTACCCTCCGAATCCTGTATGATGGTGTTGCCAATGGATTACAGTTCGGAGGAGGATTTGTACTTTCCAGAGGAAGATGGGTCAGACCCCAACATAGCATCACAAATGAGACATATAAATCTGGGTGGTGACTCTGAATCAACAGATGAATCCCTTGATGCAACAATGGCCGACTCTGAAGAAAATATCCCAGTAAAAGAACTTAAACCAGAAGAGGTTGACCAAGTACAACTAAGAAGTGGTAAGATATTGCCGCCTCCACCAAAGA
>NW_021578831.1:0-280 GCF_001605985.2 Dendrobium catenatum
CCGACCCATTTATAGTCTAAAGCTCACTTGGAGCTCTACTAACCAAGCTCAGGGCCTGGTTTAGCCTTAAACGGCAGTGGTCCCCTCTCCCCCACTTGTCCCAATTTCATCCAATGGAAGCAAGGCTTGTCCAGCCTTTGAGGCAGCCTTCTAGCTGTTCCAGGGACATGTGGCACCATCTGGAGAGCTCATGAATCAATCCCAGCCATCCAACCCATCCCAGGCCGTTTGAATAGGGGAAAATGTGACTTTTGAGGGTATTGTATCAAAGCACCTTCTC
>NW_021578832.1:0-577 GCF_001605985.2 Dendrobium catenatum
AGACGAAATTAAATATCGTCAAGGACGATCTGGTCTCTGTAAGATTTTTGTCTAGACGAAATTAAATTATCATACATGATGAGTTGCTCTTTGTAAGATTTTTGTCCAGACGAAATTAAATATCGTCCAGGACGATCTGGTCTCTGTAAGAATTTCGTCCGGACGAACCAATTTTCGTCCAGACGATACAACCAACTTATGATGGTTTTTCTGCAGTTTTTGGAACCGACCTTGTAATAACCGTTCGTACCGGACGAACTTGGTTCATACGGGACGATCAGCTTGTATGAAAACTTTTCGTACACATATACAAAGAGGTTCATTTCAAGGCTTTTAATTAATATCATCCAGGACGATCCACAATCGTACAGGACGATCTACTGCGTACAGAATTAAAAACTTGCAGTTTTTTGGGCAGTTTTTCTTGTCTTTTGTATATATAGTCCAAATTAGACTGCCACCCAATCTTTTTGTCATTTGATCTTCGTGCCTCTTGAGAGAATAGCCAAGGAAAGAGTGTAAGAGTGCATTCAAAGGAGGGTTCCTACCACTGGAGCGTGAAGGCTTCACTTGGAGT
>NW_021578833.1:0-518 GCF_001605985.2 Dendrobium catenatum
AGGGTGGGCAATTGCCCACCCTCACCGTAGCATAGGTTCGCCCCTGGCAACAATGATAGTTGTTAATGCTCGTGGTGATGATGAGTGTCGACATTAATGTCGACGACAAACGTTTGCCTTGTTGGCGATGGAGTTCAACATTTTTTACCATGAGGAAAGTTATTTGCAGTGATAAATGTTATTGAAAACGGGCCTGTCAATTTTATTCGAGATGGTGATCTTTAAACTTGCTAGGGATGATTTGCATTAACATTAGTTTATGATGTGCATTAGCTTGATGACCAAAGCCTTGTATTGCGTACCCATACCCACACACAATACCCACTTACCCACCTATATCCAATGTGTATGGGTACACCTATAGCCTCGTGGGTGGATATGGGTGAGTACTCATTAACGGGGTATAAACCGATTTACATTACTAATGATTATATACAGTATTGATACGTCATCACAAAATTAGCTTAATCGAGCACGAATCTCGAGGCAAAAGCTAGTTGGAAAATTCAAAAATTAAT
>NW_021578834.1:0-1009 GCF_001605985.2 Dendrobium catenatum
AGCTCATCTCAATTGGTGGTCGGTTCTCTTTCTACACCTTCCTTGGGAGTTTGGAAGGATTTGGGTCCTGCTGTTGTGGGAGGGGACTCTAATTGTATTTTAAATAAGGAAGAGAAGAAGGGTGGCAAAAGATTCTTATTCTCTAAAGGGCCTAGAGAGATGAAAGAATTTATGACTAATTCTGATTTTCAAGTTGCAGGTTATGTTGGACCAAGCTTTACTTGGTGTAACAATAAGGAGGGTTCCTCAAGGATTGGGAATGTCTTGATAGATGTTTTCTAAACTCCTTGGCTTTTCATTTAGTACCGCATGGGAAGGTTAAGCATCTTGCTCGTGTGGTCTCTGATCACAGCCCGATTGTGAGCAGTCTGGATCCTAAAAGGATTAATAAAAGCAAGGCTATTAGATTTGAAGATACTTGGAGGTCGTACCCGACTGCCTAGAGTATTGTTTCTACTTCCTGGAAAAAGAATTATTTTGGTGATGAGGTGGCGGTGCTACATAGAAAGCTCAGGAGGACGTTGAGAGCGCTGTTTTTCTGGAATAAGAATAAGTGCAGTGATCTGTGTAAGCTGAAAGAAGAGCTTAAGAGAGATATTGTGGAACTGCAAACCAAAGAGGCTTCGGGCTCAGGTTTTTATAGTGATGATTTTCTCAATCTTAGAAGAAAGGTTCATGAACTTAATGTCACTCTTAGAAGACTAGCTATTTGTTGGAACCAAAGAGCAAAAACCAGATGGCATGAGGAGGGGAACACTAATTCAAAGTTCTTCCATAACTTTGCATCTGCTCGTAGGAATGCAAATTCGATTAGGCAAGTTATGGATGCCAACAATGCTCTGGTAGAGGAAGAAGATCAAATATAACAAGTATTTTTGAAGTTCTTTGAGAAGAAATGGAAATACAGATCTTGTGACTTGATGGGGTGGCCTTATCCTTTAGAAAAATAGAAGATAAGTGCTTTGAATGTTGCTGCCTTGAGTACAGATTTTACTATGGAGGAGTGCAG
>NW_021578835.1:0-322 GCF_001605985.2 Dendrobium catenatum
ACCCGAACAGTGTCGGGTCAGTTTCGAGTTCGACCCGAACCCGACCCGTTGACCCGAATTGACACCCCTAATTGCAATATACTTGTCCATTGACATGTAGAGGGAGTGAAGAATCTCTTGGATGAGATGCATGTTAGATCCAAATATAGATGCAAATTTAATAAAAAAGACTATTTTTTTACGGATGGAAATTGTCAGAGAGGAGATTTATCAAAAATGCAAAGATGCAATTAATCTGCAATATACCATGAAATAATAATTAAGTTTGAATATAAATTGGAATGAAAAAAAAGTAAAATATTAACAAGGATGTTCGAACCTC
>NW_021578836.1:0-311 GCF_001605985.2 Dendrobium catenatum
CGTTGCGGTCGTACTCAAATCCGAAATTCCATTCGGGCTCGTCCATGCATGGCGGTGGTGAATGTCGAAATCCAAAGGGAGGCAGCGGTAAGGGAGGAAGCCGTGAGCCAATGAGGGGGTAGGGGAAAGCTCGGGTGGGCTGGGAGAAAAAAAAGGAACAGAAATCTGGAAGAATTTCCAAAAGGGTGGAGTGGAAATTAATTGGAATATAAGCAAATTACTTTCCTATTTGATGGGGAAGAAAAACGGCAGCTCTATGAGTAATGGGGAGTTGATTTAGCAATCAATAAATAAAAAAAAGGGGAAGAGCC
>NW_021578837.1:0-579 GCF_001605985.2 Dendrobium catenatum
CTCATATTAAAATCTAGTATTTATCAAAAAAATTAAATCTTCAAAAATAACCAAATTAAAAAAGCCAACGATCCGTTCAAACTTAAATCAAATTCAAGTCAACACTTTAAACCTTCATAATTAAATGTTAAAAAAAATCCAAATCTAGCAAACTTATAATCTAACTAATCATCTTAAGGTCTAATATTTTATAAAAATACTAACATTCTAAAATTTAACTTTTATCAAAAGTCAATTTTAAACCCCTTAATTAAATGATTAAAATAACCCAAAAAATTCTTAAAACTTAAAAATCATTTAAAAAGTCTAGAAAACATTAATTTAAATTTAAAACCAGCCACCAACCAACTTTGATTAAAATTTATTTATATTCAAACCTTAACTAAATCAAATCAATTAACCATATCGGTTATCACTAGGTAACCCAGGCTTACGAAGCTATTAAATTAGCCACAAGAAAGGTGAAATAAACTTCACAACCTCGGTGAGCAACAAAGGTGATAATTAATACCCCTTTAAAAAATATTTTAAAATAAATTTTCAATCATTAATACTTAAACACAAAGTTAAATTTCTTAA
>NW_021578838.1:0-300 GCF_001605985.2 Dendrobium catenatum
GAAATCATCAAAAGTGAGCTGCAAACCTGATAGTCCATAAGATTTCCTACTCAAAGCATCGGCTACCACATTAGCCTTGCCAGGCTGATACTGAATAGTCAGATCATAATCCTTAATCAACTCGAGCCATCTTCTCTGCCTCAAGTTCAGATCCTACTGAGTGAAAATATACTTCAGGCTCTTATGATCAGTGAAAATCTCACATCTAACGCCATACAGGTAATGACGCCAAATCTTCAAAGCAAAAACAACAGCAGCTAACTCCAAATCATGTGTCGGATAATTCTTCTCATGTGGTTT
>NW_021578839.1:0-207 GCF_001605985.2 Dendrobium catenatum
CAAAACTAATGAAGAAAGACGTCTGTTTCAAATGGGACGAAGAGTGCCAAGAAGCATTTGACAGCATCAAAAGATATTTGTTGAATCCTCTTATTCTCGCGGCGCCAATCCCGGGGAAGCCTCTTATACTGTATACAGCAGCACTAGAAGAGTCCCTCGGAGCACTATTGGCCCAGCATAATGAAGAAGGAAAAGAGAATGCGCTCT
>NW_021578840.1:0-320 GCF_001605985.2 Dendrobium catenatum
AAAAAAAAAAAAAAAATGTTTTCCACTTCAAAAAATTTTGCAGAGCGAAAAGGAAGCAGCAACAGCTCAATAAAATTTTAGTTGCTATATAAAAATAAAGCTGTAAAAAAAGCTATCCCAAATAAACTTTTAATTTCAGTTAGCTTATACAAATATCTTTGCATTATATATCACTTAAAATAGACTAATAATTGACTTATTTTCCCACCATTAATCTTTGTAACAAATTTATTTATAGTTTCTAAAGCAGCTTTTTAGTACGAAAAGACATTTTAGCAATATAAAGCTGCTTCAGAAAGCTATCCCAAACGAAACCTTAG
>NW_021578841.1:0-418 GCF_001605985.2 Dendrobium catenatum
CATATATATTAAGTTATATAGAAATATAACTACAATACATAATATTGAGATAAAGATAAATTTTATTTAGTGTTTTAACTACAACTTTGAGATTTTGGACCCAGTGTTAACTCAAACATCAAGCTACAAAAAAAATGTAACTACAACATTCGAATAAGCACAAGAATTTACTTTACAAAAAGGTCATTACAAAGGAGCTCCTCATTAGTTTTCTAACGGGGTCCAAATAAGACCTCTAAAAAAAATTTTATTAGATACCGGCCAAATTATTCAAGAATGAAATAAATAAAAGAACCGGTGGAAGAAAGGTAGTTATAACCTATGACAAGCACAAGTATACTACCGATTAAAGGGTATAAAACACCTCTAAAGATGGAGAGAAGATTGATCCCCAGCGGAGTCGCCAGAAAAACCTTGG
>NW_021578842.1:0-353 GCF_001605985.2 Dendrobium catenatum
CTGTCTGCTTGTACGAATATTGCAGATCCGGTGGCGTTGGATTGTAGATTGTAGACGCCTTCTATCTGCTTGTATGAGTGTTGCAGATCCGGTGGCGTGGCAGCTTCTGGATAGAATTGTTCGCTGCTTTGTACAGGTAGACTGTTGTGCACTATTTGTTGATTTTCGTAGGCGGGTCATAGTGCATTAACGAGTCTCCTGCCTTAGGTCGTAGTAGATTGCATTTGTCGTATTCTTCATGTATTTTGTTGTGGTATTTGATCTCATATAGTATATCCTTCACTACTATAGGTAAGTAGGTAGATGTACTCCATATATTGAAATTGACTTCAGGATACTGCATTTACTGAAGT
>NW_021578843.1:0-224 GCF_001605985.2 Dendrobium catenatum
TCAAAATCATAAACTCGGAAGCCCGAGTTGCAACACTCCTACTAGTTCTTCTAATAAAGAAAATTCTACAGATATTTCTTTACAAAATTCTAAAAATGTTTTGATAGATGTTGGAAATGCTTGTAATCTTAATAAATCCTCTGATTCTTTGCATGAGGATAAAGCTTTGGAGAAAGGTAAAGAGAACATAGAATTGGAAGAAGGAGAAGTGGATTCAGGTTCTT
>NW_021578844.1:0-275 GCF_001605985.2 Dendrobium catenatum
CATGGGAACCAAAAAATGGTCTCCGGATCCCTTCTGAAAAGCAAAAATCTGCAGCGAAACAGTGGAAAACAGCCCCCCACCGTCCGGATCTTCGCTATGATACCAATTTGATAGGTACCACTTGAATATTCCACGCGATTCCTATCGGATCTTCACCGATTCACCAATATTTCACTGTTTTCAATAGAAAACAGCCACCAACAATGGAAAAGCTGAGAGAAAAGGGAGAAAACTTTGAAAAAAACAATAGCAAATAATTGTATTTCCTTAGTAGA
>NW_021578845.1:0-224 GCF_001605985.2 Dendrobium catenatum
AGGACGAAATAAAATATCGTACAGGACGATTGGTTCACTGGAAAATTTTTGTTCAGACGAATTTACATTATCGTCCGTGGCGACTGGTCCTCTGGAAACATTTCGTACAGACGAAATTAATAATCGTCCAGGACGATCGGGTCTCTGGAAAAGTTTCGTCCAGACGAAATTAGATTATCGTCTGTGGCGATCGGTCCTCTGTAAAATTTTCGTCCAGACGAATA